>NW_026781438.1:0-290000 GCF_030144855.1 Hypanus sabinus | reverse complement strand
TCACGGACGTTTTTCTTCGAACAGGTTTTGCAGTTCTGTTTTGTGGCTGTCTGCGGAGAAGCCGACTGTCAGAGCGCACATTTCCATGAATTAAATGTGCCTCGAATCCATTGAAGTCCAGCATACGTCTTGGACGACAGATTTGATGGCTAATTTGCGGACGATAGGAAGACAGGTGGAGGGGCCGGTTGTGTTGGGGAAGCAGGGTGTCTGACAGACTAGGAGAACGGGCAAAGATGTGGCAGACTGAACAGAGTGTAGGGAAGTGTACGGTCTTGCTCTTTGGTGGTTGGAATGAAGCCACAGGCCATTTCCTAAACAGGGAGAAAATTTGAAGATCGGAGGTGCGAAGGGACTTGGGAATCCTCATGGAGGGTTCCCTAAAGGTTAACTCACAGGTTGAGTTGGTGGCGAGGAAGGGCAGATCCCGTGTTAGTATTCGCTTCCAGTGTTTTCGCAGCAAGGGCGTGACGCCGAGGTTTTATCAGGCACTGGTCAGACCGCATTGTGAGCAGTTGTGGGCCCCTTAAATAAGAAAAGACGTGCCAGCTTTGGAGAGGATTCATGAGAATTATTCTGGGAATGTAAGGATTAACATACGAGGAGCTTTTGATGGCTCTGGGCTTGTACTCACTGGAGTTTAGAAGAATGGGGGGGGGCAATCTCAAATATTGAAAAGCCTAGATGCAGTAGAGGTAGAGAGGATGTTTCCAGTCATGGGGTAGTCTACGTGCAGAGGGCAGAAACTCAAAGTAGATGGACATCCCTTTAGGACAGCGATGAGGAGGAATTCCTTTAGCTAGGGAGTGCGGAATCTGTAGAATTCATCGCCACAGACGGCTGTGGAGGCCAAGTCACTGGGTACTAGAGGAATAGAGTATAGGAGCAGGGATGGGATGATAAGGCACTGATAAAACCTCACTTGGAATACTGTGTGCAGTTTTGGGCTCTTTATTTAAGAAAGGATGTGCTGACGTTGGAGAAGGTTCAGAGAAGATTCACTAGAATGATTCCGGGAATGAGAGATTTGACATATGAGGAACGTTTGACAGCTCTTGGACTGTACTCCTTGGAATTTAGAAGAATGAGGGGGGACTTCATAGAAACATTTTGAATGTTGAAAGGCATGGACAGAGTGGATGTGGCAAAGTTGTTTCCCATGGTGGGGGAGTCTAGTACGAGAGGACATGACTTGAGGATTGCAGGGTGCCCATTCAGAATAGAGATGCAAAAAAAATATTTAGCCAGAGGGTGATGAATCTATGGAATTTGTTGCCACGGGCGGCAGTGGAGGCCGGGTCATTGTGTGTATTTAAGGCAGAGATTGATAGGTATCTGAGTTGTCAGGGCATCAAAGGTTATGGTGAGACGGTGGGGGAGTGGGACTAAAGGGGAGATTGGATCAGCTCATGATGAAATGGCGGAGCGGACTCGATGGGCCAAATGGCCGACTTCTGCTCCTTTGTCTTATGGTCTACGTTTAAAGTGGAGGCCAATAGGTTCTTGATTAGTCAAGGGCGTCAAAGATGCGCGGGGAGGATGGGGTTGAGAGGTCATCTCCAAGGGCGCTGTGGCTATGAAGACCACCCCCGCTAACATGATGAGCTAACAAGCCAGGCTTTGGGCCTACTCCGGTTCAGACCGGAGGACTGTTTTCGCTCAGACTGTCATCTCCCGCTGCAATCGCTTGCGTGATTTTTATTATTCTTGCGCATCGAGTGTTGGTCTTTCAATTTCTTTTTCTTTAAGTGGGCTCTTTTGGGTTTCTTGCCTTGGGCCTACTCCGGGATTCGGAGCGCTGCTGTCCGCTTCAATTGCTTTCTCTTTTCTGCGCACTCTTGCGTTGGCCTTTAAAATTTTATTTTCATTCGTCCCTTTTAATTGGGCTCTTCCGGGGCTTCCTCTTTGCCGGCAAGCAAATCTCGAGGCTGCGTAACCGTGACCGCCCTTTGGGAGCAAACGAGCCTTGAAACCAGCGGGGCAGGGCTGGGCCTAATTCTGTGGCTCCTGCGCCAGGCCACCCCACTTCGGGTGAACGGACAGCGACTGGGAGTGACAGTGAGTCACCGGCCTGGTGAGTCTGGGATGATTCTTCTCCCCCCCCACCCCCACCCCCAGTTCACCACGTTGCAGAGCACGGAGTTGTTCTGAGCAGACCTCCTGCTCGCTGGAAGCTGTTGTGCCGTTACCGGGGTTGGGGGGGAAGGGAGGCTGTCAAAATATTTTTGGTGAGCTACTGACCGAGGAACCAGCTGTGCAGGAAATATCCCCGACTCATGAGGATGGGTAAGGAGGCAGAACATTGCTTCCTGCAGTCACCCTGACACGGTGCCGAATATGGGGCTGCCGAGCACGCTCAGAGGCGGCCGAAGAGATGGCGGAAGAATTAGTATCGGTCCTTCAGGGATCACTCGATTCCGGAATGGTTCAAGAGGACTGGAAAACTGCAGATGCCACCCCACTCTCACAAGAAAGGAAATTATAGATTAGGCAGGTTTGCCTGACTCCCAGTGGTTGGAGTCCATTGTCAAGGATGAGGCTTCAGGGTTATTTGGGAGGCACGTGATGAAACAGGCCGAAGGGTTTCGTGGTGGAAATCCCGCCTGACAAGTCTGTTGAGAGGAAATAACGAGCAGGCTAGACAAGCGAGAGCCAGCGGATGTTGTTTACTTCAGATTTTCAGCAGGCTGCTTAAACAAGAGCCCATTGGTATTACAGAAGATATACCAGCACAGATAGAAGACTGGCTGACCGGCAGGAGACAAAAAGTGGGAGTAAAGCGGGCCTTTCCTGGTCGGCTGCCATTGACTGGTGGAGCTCGTCAGGGGTCGGGGTTGGGACAGCTTCCTTTCACGTTATATATCAACGATGTCGACGAGGGATTGAATGGCTTCGCGGCCAAGTTTATTAACGACATGAAGGCAGTTGGAGGGACAGATAGTGTTGAGGACGCAGGGAGGCTGCAGAAGGACCTGGATGGATTTGGGAGAATTGACAAGAGAAACAGCAGATGGAACACTGCGTAGGGAAGTGTACGGGTCGCGCACTTTGGCAAAAAGGTTGAAAGGCAAAGACTATTTTCGAAACAGGGAAAAGATGTTCGGAATATGAGGGGCAAAGGAGCCCCCCCCGTGCAGGATTCCTTACAGGCTAATTTGCAGATCGAGTCGGCGGTGAGGAAGGCAATGTTAAACATTCGTTTCGAGGGGACTAGAATATAAAAGCAAGGTTGTAATGGTTGAGGTTTTATAAGGTACTGGTGAGGTCTCACTGTGGGATAAGGTGAGTGGTTTTGGGCCCCTTGTCTCAGAGGAGGTTTGCGGGAATGGCTCCAGGAATGAAAGGGTTACTGTACCAGCAGCGTTTGACGGCTCTGGGCCTGTACTCACTGGAGTTTATTAGAAGGGCATGGGGGGGTGTGGGGGGGTGTGGGGGGGTTTCTCAATGAAACCTATCGATTATTGAAAGGCCCAGATAGAGTGGACGGGAAAAGTTCTGGTTAATTATCCTCCTGTGTCTCGTGGTCTGATTTGGAGACCCAAGCTGTTGTGGGGTCGGACTGAGGCGTCCACATTTACCCCTATTCCTACCCACGACTTTTATCACCAATTAAGAAATTTATTACCAGTCGTCTTATAACATCCAAAACATATACTAAAATAAAATCCGATTTGCCTGCAATCACAGCTCAAAAAATACAAACAAGATTTCTCTGTAAACAACTGTGAGCGCTACGGTCTTCACACTATTAAACATCACAGGGTACTATAATCCCATATTTCATTTAAAAATCAATACATATTAAAAAAAATTTTTTTTAAACTTTCACCTCATTTTTTTTTTATCCAAAGATGATCATTTGGACAGATATTATTTCATGATCCTGCGGCAGAATCACATTCGGACAAAAGAAAACTTTTTTTTTGTCAACAATTTTTTTTTAAAAAAAGCAGTGTCTATTGGAAAGCCTCTGCTCAATCGTAACACAAAGCCCTCATTGTTTGTGAATGAAACTCTAAGGCATCATATCGTTAGAGACATCAGCAAAAACTATGACTGTGTTATAGAGCAAGGAATGGACACAACAACCGAGACAGAGACTGGACTTTTTCTGGACCTCGCCCCTTCTCGTTTTCTCCAGCTTCGCCTTCACCCTGGCACCCACACTCCACTGCGCTCTCCGTGCCTGCGCCCCTCTCACCGGTAACGTGACTTTCCCCCGCTTCTCCGGCGCAGGGAGAGCATGGACGAAAAGCAGCCCCGGTCCCCTCCCTCTCTCTCCAGTGGGGCGACGGGGGGGGGGGGTGGGGGGGCGGGGGTTGGGGGGGGTGAGAGTCTCTCTTTCGTTATTTGTCTCTTTCGTTTAAAAATGCGAAGAAACGGAAACAAAATAAAAATCATTATTTTTTTTTCAAAAAGGTTTCGACTTCCGTTGTTCGACGGAGACCGCGTCTCCCGAGTGTTCCACAAGGGGTTCAGACCAAGTTCTTGGTGTTGAGGTGCGTCTTGTAGTGTTTGGTCAGGTGGTCGCTCCTCATGAAGCGCTTGTGACACTGCCCGCACTCGAAACGCTTGTCGCCTGCAACATACAATGAAACGCGCTTACCGTCGACGTCCGCACAGAACCGAAAGTTCACCGCTAATCAGGGAAAGGGTTACAAGGAGCAGAATTCGGCCATTCCATCGTGGCTGATTTATTATCCCGCTCAACCCCGTCCTCCTGCCTTCCACCATGACCTTTGACTAATATCGACCCTATCAACCTCCACTTTAAATATAACCAATGACTCGGCCTCCACACCCGTCTGTGGCAATGAATGCCACAGATTCACCACCCTCTGGCTGAAGAAATTCCTCCTCATCTCTGGTCTGAAGCTGTGCCCTCTGGTCCTAGACTCCCCCACTATAGGAAACATCCTCTCCACATCGACTCTATCTGTGTCCTCTGGTCCTAGACTCCCCCACTATGGGAAACATCCTCTCCACATCCACTCTATCAGTGCCCTCTGGTCCTAGACTCCCCCACTATAGGAAACATCCTCTCCACATCCACTCTATCTGTGTCCTCTGGTCCTTGACTCCCCCACTATGGGAAACATCCTCTCCACATCCACTCTACCTGTGTCCTCTGGTCCTAGACTCCACCACTATGGGAAACATCCTCTCCACATCCACTCTATCTGTGTCCTCTGGTCCTAGACTCCCCCACTATAGGAAACATCCTCTCCACATCCACTCTGTCTGTGTCCTCTGGTCCTAGACTCCCCCACTATAGGAAACATCCTCTCCACATCGACTCTATCTGTGTCCTCTGGTCCTAGACTCCCCCACTATAGGAAACATCCTCTCCACATCCACTCTATCTGTGTCCTCTGGTCCTAGACTCCCCCACTATAGGAAACATCATCTCAACATCCACTCTATCTGTGTCCTCTGGTCCTAGACTACCCCAGTATAGGAAACATCCTCTCCACATCCACTCTATCTGTGTCCTCTGGTCCTAGACTCCACCACTATAGGAAACATCCTCTCCACATCCACTCTATCTATGCCCTCTGGTCCTAGACTCCCTCACTATAGGAAACATCCTCTCCACATCCACTCTATCTGTGTCCTCTGGTCCTAGACTCCACCACTATAGGAAACATCCTCTCCACATCCACTCTATCTGTGTCCTCTGGTCCTAGACTCCCCCACTAATAGAAACATTCTCTCCACATCCAGTCTATCTGTGTCCTCTGGTCCTAGACTCCCCCCACTATAGGAAACATTCTCTCCACATCCACTCTATCTGTGTCCTCTGGTCCTAGACTGCCCCACTATGGGAAACATCGTCTCCACATCCACTCTAGCTGTGTCCTCTGGTCCTAGACTCCACCACTATAGGAAACATCCTCTCCACATCCACTCTATCAGTGTCCACTGGTCCTAGACTCCACCACTATGGGAAACATCCTCTCCACGTCCACTCTGTCTGTGTCCTCTGGTCCTAGACTCCACCAATATAGGAAACATCCTCTCCACATCCACTCTATCTGTGTCCTCGGTCCTAGACACCCCCCACTATAGGAAACATCCTCTCCACATCCACTCTATCTGTGTCCTCTGGTCCTAGACTCCCCCACTATATGAAACATCCTCTCCACATCCACTCTATCTGTGGTCCTAGACTCCCCCAATATATGAAACGTCCTCTCCACATCCACTCAATCTGTGTCCTCTAGTCCAAGACTCCCCCACTATATGAAACATCCTCTCCACATCCACTCCATCTGTGTCCTCTGGTCCTAGACTCCCACACTATAGGAAACATCCTCTCCACATTCACTCTATCTGTGTCCTCTGGTCCTAGAATCCCCCACTATGGGAAACATACTCTCCACATCCATTCTATCTGTGCCCTCTGGTCCTAGACTCCCCCACTATAGGAAACGTCCTCTCCACATCCACTCAATCTGTGTCCTCTAGTCCAAGACTCCCCCACTATATGAAACATCCTCTCCACATCCACTCCATCTGTGTCCTCTGGTCCTAGACCCCCCCCCCCCACTATAGGAAACATCCTCTCCACATCCACTCTATCTGTGTCCGCTGGTCCTAGACTCTCCCACTATAGGAAACATCCACTCCACATCCACCCTCTCCGTGTCTTCTGTTCCTAGACTCCCCGACTATTGGAATCATCCTCTCCACATCCACTCTATCTGTGTCCTCTGCTGCTAGACTCCACCTCTATAGGAAACATCCACTCTCTCCGTGTCTTCTGTTCCAAGACTCCCCGACTATTGGAATCATCCTCTCCACATCCACTCTATCTGTGTCCTCTGGTCCTAGACTCCCGCACTACAGGAAACATCCTCTCCTCTTCCACTCTATCTGTGGTCCTAGACTCCCCCACTATGTGAAACATCCCCTCCACGTCCGCTCTATCTGTGTCCTCTGTTCCTAGACCCACCCACTGTAGGAATCATCCTCTCCCCATCCACTCTATCTGTGTCCTCTGGTCCTAGACTCCCCCACTATAGGAAACATCCCCTCCACACCCACTCTATCTGTGTCCGCTGTTCCTATACTCCCCGACTGTAGGAAACATCCTCTCCCCATCCACTCTATCTGTGTAATCTGGTCCTAAACTCCCCCACTATAGAAAACATCCCCTCCACGTCCACTCTATCTGTGTCCTCTGGTCCTAGACTCCCCCACTATAGGAAACATCCCCTCCACACCCACTCTATCTGTGTCCTCTGTTCCTAGACTCCCCGACTTTAGGAAACATCCTCTCCACATCCACTCTATCTGTGTCCTCTGGTCCTGGACTCCCCCACTATAGGAAACAACCTCTCCACATCCACTATCAGTGTTCTCTGGTCCTAGACTCCACCACTATAGGAAACATCCTCTCCACATTCACTCTATCTGTGTCCTCTGGTCCTAGACCCCCCCCACTATAGGAAACATCCTCTCCACATCCACTCTATCTGTGTCCTCTGGTCCTAGACCCCCCCACTATAGGAAACGTCCTCTCCCCATCCACTCTATCTGTGTAATCTGGTCCTAGTCTCCCCTACTATAGAAAACATCCCCTCCACGTCCACTCTATCTGTGTCCTCTGGTCCTAGACTCCCCAACTATAGGAAACTTCCCCTCCACACCCACTCTATCTGTGTCCTCTGCTGCTAGACTCCAGCACTATAGGAAACATCCTCTCCACATCCACTCTCTCCGTGTCTTCTGTTCCAAGACTCCCCGACTATTGGAATGATTCTCTCCACATCCACTCTATCTGTGTCCTCTGGTCGTAGACTCCCCCACTACAGGAAACATCCTCTCCGCTTCCACTCTATCTGTGGTCCTAGACTCCCCTACTATGGGAAACATCCTCTCCACATCCACTCTATCTGTGTCCTCTGGTCCTAGACTCCCCCACCATGGGAAACAACCTCTCAACAACCACTCTATCTGTGTCCACTGGTCCTAGACCCCCCCACTATAGGAAACATCCTCTCCACATCCACTCTATCTGTGTCCTCTGGTTCTAGACTCCCGCACTACAGGAAACATCCTCTCCGCTTCCACTCTATCTGTGGTCCTAGACTCCCCCACTATGTGAAACATCCCCTCCACGTCAACTCTATCTGTGTCCTCTGTTCCTAGGCTCCCCCAGTATAGGAAACATCCTCTCCACATGCACTCTATCTGTGCCCTCTGGTCCTAGACTCCCCCACTATAGGAAACATCCTCTCCACATCCACTCTATCTGTGCCCTCTAGTCCAAGACACCCCCCACTATAGGAAACATCCTCTCCACATCCACTCTATCTGTGTTCTCTGGTCCTAGACCCACCCACTATAGGAAACATCCTCTCCCCATCCACTCTATCTGTGTAATCTGGTCCTAAACTCCCCCACTGTAGAAAACATCCCCTCCACGTCCACTCTATCTGTGTCCTCTGGTCCTAGACTCCCCCACTATAGGAAACATCCCCTCCACACACACTCTATCTGTGTCCGCTGTTCCTAGACTCCCCGACTGTAGGAAACATCCTCTCCCCATTCACTCTATCTGTGTAATCTGGTCCTAAACTCCCCCACTATAGAAAACATCCCCTCCACGTCCACTCTATCTGTGTCCTCTGGTCCTAGACTCCCCCACTATAGGAAACATCCCCTCCACACCCACTCTATCTGTGTCCTCTGTTCCTAGACTCCCCGACTGTAGGAAACATCCTCTCCACATCCACTCTATCTGTGCCCTCTGGTCCTAGACTCCCCCACTATAGGAAACAACCTCTCCACATCCACTATCAGTGTTCTCTGGTCCTAGACTCCCCCACTATAGGAAACATCCTCTCCACATTCAATCTATCTGTGTCCTCTGGTCCTAGACCCCCCCACTATAGGAAACATCCTCTCCAAATCCACTCTATCTGTGTCCTCTGGTCCTAGACCCCCCCACTATAGGAAACGTCCTCTCCCCATCCACTCTATCTGTGTAATCTTGTCCTAGACTCCCCCACTATAGAAAACAACACTTCCACGTCCACTCTATCTGTGTCCTCTGGTCCTAGACTCCCCCACTATATGAAACATCCTCTCCACATCCACTCTATCTGTGGTCCTAGACTCCCCCAATATATGAAACGTCCTCTCCACATCCACTCAATCTGTGTCCTCTAGTCCAAGACTCCCCCACTATATGAAACATCCTCTCCACATCCACTCCATCTGTGTCCTCTGGTCCTAGACTCCCACACTATAGGAAACATCCTCTCCACATTCACTCTATCTGTGTCCTCTGGTCCTAGAATCCCCCACTATGGGAAACATACTCTCCACATCCATTCTATCTGTGCCCTCTGGTCCTAGACTCCCCCACTATAGGAAACGTCCTCTCCACATCCACTCAATCTGTGTCCTCTAGTCCAAGACTCCCCCACTATATGAAACATCCTCTCCACATCCACTCCATCTGTGTCCTCTGGTCCTAGACCCCCCCCCCCACTATAGGAAACATCCTCTCCACATCCACTCTATCTGTGTCCGCTGGTCCTAGACTCTCCCACTATAGGAAACATCCACTCCACATCCACCCTCTCCGTGTCTTCTGTTCCTAGACTCCCCGACTATTGGAATCATCCTCTCCACATCCACTCTATCTGTGTCCTCTGCTGCTAGACTCCACCTCTATAGGAAACATCCACTCTCTCCGTGTCTTCTGTTCCAAGACTCCCCGACTATTGGAATCATCCTCTCCACATCCACTCTATCTGTGTCCTCTGGTCCTAGACTCCCGCACTACAGGAAACATCCTCTCCTCTTCCACTCTATCTGTGGTCCTAGACTCCCCCACTATGTGAAACATCCCCTCCACGTCCGCTCTATCTGTGTCCTCTGTTCCTAGACCCACCCACTGTAGGAATCATCCTCTCCCCATCCACTCTATCTGTGTCCTCTGGTCCTAGACTCCCCCACTATAGGAAACATCCCCTCCACACCCACTCTATCTGTGTCCGCTGTTCCTATACTCCCCGACTGTAGGAAACATCCTCTCCCCATCCACTCTATCTGTGTAATCTGGTCCTAAACTCCCCCACTATAGAAAACATCCCCTCCACGTCCACTCTATCTGTGTCCTCTGGTCCTAGACTCCCCCACTATAGGAAACATCCCCTCCACACCCACTCTATCTGTGTCCTCTGTTCCTAGACTCCCCGACTTTAGGAAACATCCTCTCCACATCCACTCTATCTGTGTCCTCTGGTCCTGGACTCCCCCACTATAGGAAACAACCTCTCCACATCCACTATCAGTGTTCTCTGGTCCTAGACTCCACCACTATAGGAAACATCCTCTCCACATTCACTCTATCTGTGTCCTCTGGTCCTAGACCCCCCCCACTATAGGAAACATCCTCTCCACATCCACTCTATCTGTGTCCTCTGGTCCTAGACCCCCCCACTATAGGAAACGTCCTCTCCCCATCCACTCTATCTGTGTAATCTGGTCCTAGTCTCCCCTACTATAGAAAACATCCCCTCCACGTCCACTCTATCTGTGTCCTCTGGTCCTAGACTCCCCAACTATAGGAAACTTCCCCTCCACACCCACTCTATCTGTGTCCTCTGCTGCTAGACTCCAGCACTATAGGAAACATCCTCTCCACATCCACTCTCTCCGTGTCTTCTGTTCCAAGACTCCCCGACTATTGGAATGATTCTCTCCACATCCACTCTATCTGTGTCCTCTGGTCGTAGACTCCCCCACTACAGGAAACATCCTCTCCGCTTCCACTCTATCTGTGGTCCTAGACTCCCCTACTATGGGAAACATCCTCTCCACATCCACTCTATCTGTGTCCTCTGGTCCTAGACTCCCCCACCATGGGAAACAACCTCTCAACAACCACTCTATCTGTGTCCACTGGTCCTAGACCCCCCCACTATAGGAAACATCCTCTCCACATCCACTCTATCTGTGTCCTCTGGTTCTAGACTCCCGCACTACAGGAAACATCCTCTCCGCTTCCACTCTATCTGTGGTCCTAGACTCCCCCACTATGTGAAACATCCCCTCCACGTCAACTCTATCTGTGTCCTCTGTTCCTAGGCTCCCCCAGTATAGGAAACATCCTCTCCACATGCACTCTATCTGTGCCCTCTGGTCCTAGACTCCCCCACTATAGGAAACATCCTCTCCACATCCACTCTATCTGTGCCCTCTAGTCCAAGACACCCCCCACTATAGGAAACATCCTCTCCACATCCACTCTATCTGTGTTCTCTGGTCCTAGACCCACCCACTATAGGAAACATCCTCTCCCCATCCACTCTATCTGTGTAATCTGGTCCTAAACTCCCCCACTGTAGAAAACATCCCCTCCACGTCCACTCTATCTGTGTCCTCTGGTCCTAGACTCCCCCACTATAGGAAACATCCCCTCCACACACACTCTATCTGTGTCCGCTGTTCCTAGACTCCCCGACTGTAGGAAACATCCTCTCCCCATTCACTCTATCTGTGTAATCTGGTCCTAAACTCCCCCACTATAGAAAACATCCCCTCCACGTCCACTCTATCTGTGTCCTCTGGTCCTAGACTCCCCCACTATAGGAAACATCCCCTCCACACCCACTCTATCTGTGTCCTCTGTTCCTAGACTCCCCGACTGTAGGAAACATCCTCTCCACATCCACTCTATCTGTGCCCTCTGGTCCTAGACTCCCCCACTATAGGAAACAACCTCTCCACATCCACTATCAGTGTTCTCTGGTCCTAGACTCCCCCACTATAGGAAACATCCTCTCCACATTCAATCTATCTGTGTCCTCTGGTCCTAGACCCCCCCACTATAGGAAACATCCTCTCCAAATCCACTCTATCTGTGTCCTCTGGTCCTAGACCCCCCCACTATAGGAAACGTCCTCTCCCCATCCACTCTATCTGTGTAATCTTGTCCTAGACTCCCCCACTATAGAAAACAACACTTCCACGTCCACTCTATCTGTGTCCTCTGGTCCTAGACTCCCCCACTATATGAAACATCCTCTCCACATCCACTCTATCTGTGGTCCTAGACTCCCCCAATATATGAAACGTCCTCTCCACATCCACTCAATCTGTGTCCTCTAGTCCAAGACTCCCCCACTATATGAAACATCCTCTCCACATCCACTCCATCTGTGTCCTCTGGTCCTAGACTCCCACACTATAGGAAACATCCTCTCCACATTCACTCTATCTGTGTCCTCTGGTCCTAGAATCCCCCACTATGGGAAACATACTCTCCACATCCATTCTATCTGTGCCCTCTGGTCCTAGACTCCCCCACTATAGGAAACGTCCTCTCCACATCCACTCAATCTGTGTCCTCTAGTCCAAGACTCCCCCACTATATGAAACATCCTCTCCACATCCACTCCATCTGTGTCCTCTGGTCCTAGACCCCCCCCCCCCACTATAGGAAACATCCTCTCCACATCCACTCTATCTGTGTCCGCTGGTCCTAGACTCTCCCACTATAGGAAACATCCACTCCACATCCACCCTCTCCGTGTCTTCTGTTCCTAGACTCCCCGACTATTGGAATCATCCTCTCCACATCCACTCTATCTGTGTCCTCTGCTGCTAGACTCCACCTCTATAGGAAACATCCACTCTCTCCGTGTCTTCTGTTCCAAGACTCCCCGACTATTGGAATCATCCTCTCCACATCCACTCTATCTGTGTCCTCTGGTCCTAGACTCCCGCACTACAGGAAACATCCTCTCCTCTTCCACTCTATCTGTGGTCCTAGACTCCCCCACTATGTGAAACATCCCCTCCACGTCCGCTCTATCTGTGTCCTCTGTTCCTAGACCCACCCACTGTAGGAATCATCCTCTCCCCATCCACTCTATCTGTGTCCTCTGGTCCTAGACTCCCCCACTATAGGAAACATCCCCTCCACACCCACTCTATCTGTGTCCGCTGTTCCTATACTCCCCGACTGTAGGAAACATCCTCTCCCCATCCACTCTATCTGTGTAATCTGGTCCTAAACTCCCCCACTATAGAAAACATCCCCTCCACGTCCACTCTATCTGTGTCCTCTGGTCCTAGACTCCCCCACTATAGGAAACATCCCCTCCACACCCACTCTATCTGTGTCCTCTGTTCCTAGACGCCCCGACTGTAGGAAACATCCTCTCCACATCCACTCTATCTGTGTCCTCTGGTCCTGGACTCCCCCACTATAGGAAACAACCTCTCCACATCCACTATCAGTGTTCTCTGGTCCTAGACTCCACCACTATAGGAAACATCCTCTACACATTCACTCTATCTGTGTCCTCTGGTCCTAGACCCCCCCCACTATAGGAAACATCCTCTCCACATCCACTCTATCTGTGTCCTCTGGTCCTAGACCCCCCCACTATAGGAAACGTCCTCTCCCCATCCACTCTATCTGTGTAATCTGGTCCTAGTCTCCCCTACTATAGAAAACATCCCCTCCACGTCCACTCTATCTGTGTCCTCTGGTCCTAGACTCCCCAACTATAGGAAACTTCCCCTCCACACCCACTATCTGTGTCCTCTGCTGCTAGACTCCAGCACTATAGGAAACATCCTCTCCACATCCACTCTCTCCGTGTCTTCTGTTCCAAGACTCCCCGACTATTGGAATGATTCTCTCCACATCCACTCTATCTGTGTCCTCTGGTCGTAGACTCCCCCACTACAGGAAACATCCTCTCCGCTTCCACTCTATCTGTGGTCCTAGACTCCCCTACTATGGGAAACATCCTCTCCACATCCACTCTATCTGTGTCCTCTGGTCCTAGACTCCCCCACCATGGGAAACAACCTCTCAACAACCACTCTATCTGTGTCCACTGGTCCTAGACCCCCCCACTATAGGAAACATCCTCTCCACATCCACTCTATCTGTGTCCTCTGGTCCTAGACCCCCCCCCCCACTATAGGAAACATCCTCTCCACATCCACTCTATCTGTGTCCGCTGGTCCTAGACTCTCCCACTATAGGAAACATCCACTCCACATCCACCCTCTCCGTGTCTTCTGTTCCTAGACTCCCCGACTATTGGAATCATCCTCTCCACATCCACTCTATCTGTGTCCTCTGGTTCTAGACTCCCGCACTACAGGAAACATCCTCTCCGCTTCCACTCTATCTGTGGTCCTAGACTCCCCCACTATGTGAAACATCCCCTCCACGTCAACTCTATCTGTGTCCTCTGTTCCTAGGCTCCCCCAGTATAGGAAACATCCTCTCCACATGCACTCTATCTGTGCCCTCTGGTCCTAGACTCCCCCACTATAGGAAACATCCTCTCCACATCCACTCTATCTGTGCCCTCTAGTCCAAGACACCCCCCACTATAGGAAACATCCTCTCCACATCCACTCTATCTATGTTCTCTGGTCCTAGACCCACCCACTATAGGAAACATCCTCTCCCCATCCACTCTATCTGTGTAATCTGGTCCTAAACTCCCCCACTGTAGAAAACATCCCCTCCACGTCCACTCTATCTGTGTCCTCTGGTCCTAGACTCCCCCACTATAGGAAACATCCCCTCCACACACACTCTATCTGTGTCCGCTGTTCCTAGACTCCCCGACTGTAGGAAACATCCTCTCCCCATTCACTCTATCTGTGTAATCTGGTCCTAAACTCCCCCACTATAGAAAACATCCCCTCCACGTCCACTCTATCTGTGTCCTCTGGTCCTAGACTCCCCCACTATAGGAAACATCCCCTCCACACCCACTCTATCTGTGTCCTCTGTTCCTAGACTCCCCGACTGTAGGAAACATCCTCTCCACATCCACTCTATCTGTGTCCTCTGGTCCTAGACTCCCCCACTATAGTAAACTTCCTCTCCACATCCACTATCAGTGTTCTCTGGTCCTAGACTCCCCCACTATAGGAAACATCCTCTCCACATTCAATCTATCTGTGTCCTCTGGTCCTAGACCCCCCCACTATAGGAAACATCCTCTCCAAATCCACTCTATCTGTGTCCTCTGGTCCTAGACCCCCCCACTATAGGAAACGTCCTCTCCCCATCCACTCTATCTGTGTAATCTGGTCCTAGACTCCCCCACTATAGAAAACAACACTTCCACGTCCACTCTATCTGTGTCCTCTGGTCCTAGACTCCCCCACTATAGGAAACATCCCCTCCACACCCACTCTATCTGTGTCCTCTGCTGCTAGACTCCAGCACTATAGGAAACATCCTCTCCACATCCACTCTCTCCGTGTCTTCTGTTCCAAGACTCCCCGACTATTGGAATGATTCTCTCCACATCCACTCTATCTGTCTCCTCTGCTCCTAGACTCCCACACTATAGGAAACATCCTCTCCACATTCACTCTATCTGTGTCCTCTGCTCCTAGAATCCCCCACTATGGGAAACATACTCTCCACATCCATTCTATCTGTGCCCTCTGGTCCTAGACTCCCCCACTATAGGAAACGTCCTCTCCACATCCACTCAATCTGTGTCCTCTAGTCCAAGACTCCCCCACTATATGAAACATCCTCTCCACATCCACTCTCTCTGTGTCCTCTAGTCCAAGACTCCCCCACTATATGAAACATCCTCTCCACATCCACTCCATCTGTGTCCTCTGCTCCTAGACTCCCACACTATAGGAAACATCCTCTCCACATTCACTCTATCTGTGTCCTCTGCTCCTAGAATCCCCCACTATGGGAAACATACTCTCCACATCCATTCTATCTGTGCCCTCTGGTCCTAGACTCCCCCACTATAGGAAACGTCCTCTCCACATCCACTCAATCTGTGTCCTCTAGTCCAAGACTCCCCCACTATATGAAACATCCTCTCCACATCCACTCCATCTGTGTCCTCTGGTCCTAGAATCCCCCACTATAGGAAACATACTCTCCACATCCACTCTATCTGTGTCCTCTGGTCCTAGACTCCCCAACTATAGGAAACTTCCCCTCCACACCCACTCTATCTGTGTCCTCTGCTGCTAGACTCCAGCACTATAGGAAACATCCTCTCCACATCCACTCTCTCCGTGTCTTCTGTTCCAAGACTCCCCGACTATTGGAATGATTCTCTCCACATCCACTCTATCTGTGTCCTCTGGTCGTAGACTCCCCCACTACAGGAAACATCCTCTCCGCTTCCACTCTATCTGTGGTCCTAGACTCCCCTACTATGGGAAACATCCTCTCCACATCCACTCTATCTGTGTCCTCTGGTCCTAGACACCCCACCATGGGAAACAACCTCTCAACAACCACTCTATCTGTGTCCACTGGTCCTAGACCCCCCCACTATAGGAAACATCCTCTCCACATCCACTCTATCTGTGTCCTCTGGTCCTAGACACCCCCCCCCCACTATAGGAAACATCCTCTCCACATCCACTCTATCTGTGTCCGCTGGTCCTAGACTCTCCCACTATAGGAAACATCCACTCCACATCCACCCTCTCCGTGTCTTCTGTTCCTAGACTCCCCGACTATTGGAATCATCCTCTCCACATCCACTCTATCTGTGTCCTCTGGTTCTAGACTCCCGCACTACAGGAAACATCCTCTCCGCTTCCACTCTATCTGTGTAATCTGGTCCTAAACTCCCCCACTGTAGAAAACATCCCCTCCACGTCCACTCTATCTGTGTCCTCTGGTCCTAGACTCCCCCACTATAGGAAACATCCCCTCCACACCCACTCTATCTGTGTCCGCTGTTCCTAGACTCCCCGACTGTAGGAAACATCCTCTCCCCATCCACTCTATCTGTGTAATCTGGTCCTAAACTCCCCCACTATAGAAAACATCCCCTCCACGTCCACTCTATCTGTGTCCTCTGGTCCTAGACTCCCCCACTATAGGAAACATCCCCTCCACACCCACTCTATCTGTGTCCTCTGTTCCTAGACTCCCCGACTGTAGGAAACATCCTCTCCACATCCACTCTATCTGTGCCCTCTGGTCCTAGACTCCCCCACTATAGGAAACAACCTCTCCACATCCACTATCAGTGTTCTCTGGTCCTAGACTCCCCCACTATAGGAAACATCCTCTCCACATTCAATCTATCTGTGTCCTCTGGTCCTAGACCCCCCCACTATAGGAAACATCCTCTCCAAATCCACTCTATCTGTGTCCTCTGGTCCTAGACCCCCCCACTATAGGAAACGTCCTCTCCCCATCCACTCTATCTGTGTAATCTGGTCCTAGACTCCCCCACTATAGAAAACAACCCTTCCACGTCCACTCTATCTGTGTCCTCTGGTCCTAGACTCCCCCACTATAGGAAACATCCCCTCCACACCCACTCTATCTGTGTCCTCTGCTGCTAGACTCCAGCACTATAGGAAACATCCTCTCCACATCCACTCTATCTGTGCCCTCTGGTCCTAGACTCCCCCACTATAGGAAACATCCTCTCCACATTCACTCTATCTGTGTCATCTGGTCCTAGACTCCCCCACCATGGGAAACATCCTCTCCACATCCACTCTATCTGTGTCCTCTGGTCCTAGACTCCCCCCACTATAGGAAACAACCTCTCCACATCCACTCTATCTGTGTCCTCTGGTCATAGACTCCCCCACTATAGGAAACATCCTCTCCACATCCACTCTATCTGTGTCCTCTGGTCCTAGACTCCCCCGCCATGGGAAACATCCTCTCCACATCCACTCTATCTGTGTCCTCTGGTTCTAGACTCCCCCCACTATAGGAAACAACCTCTCCACATCCACTCTATCTCTGTCCTCTGGTCCTAGACTCCCCCACTATAGGAAACATCCTCTCCACATCCACTCTATCTGTGTCCTCTGGTCCTAGAACACCCACTATAGGAAACAACCTCTCCACATCCACTCTATCTGTGTCCTCTGGTCATAGACTCCCCCACTATAGGAAACATCCTCTCCACATCCACTCTATCTGTGTCCTCTGTTCCTAGACTCCCCCACTATAGGAAACATCCTCTCCACATCCACTCTATCTGTGCCCTCTGGTCCTAGACTCCCCCACTATAGGAAACATCCTCTCCACATCCACTCTATCTGTGCCCTCTGGTCCAAGACAACCCCACTATAGGAAACATCCTCTCCACATCCACTCTATCTGTGTCCTCTGGTCCTAGACCCCCCCACTATAGGAAACATCCTCTCCACATCCACTCTATCTGTGTCCTCTGGTCCTAGACTCCCCCACTATATGAAACATCCTCTCCACATCCACTCTATCTGTGTCCCCTGGTCCTAGACTCCCCCACTATAGGAAACATCCTCTCCACATCCACTCTATCGGTGTCCACTGGTCCTAGACCCCCCCCACTATAGGAAACATCCTCTCCACATCCACTCTATCTGTGTCCTCTGGTCCTAGACTCCCCCACTATAGGAAACATCCTCTCCACATCCACTCTATCTGTGTCCTCTGGTCCTAGACTCCCCCACTATAGGAAACATCATCTCCACATCCACTCTGCCTGTGTACTCTGGTCCTAGACCCCCCCACTATAGGAAACATCCTCTCCACATCTACTCTATCTGTGTCCTCTGTTCATAGATTCCCCCACTATAGGAAACATCCTCTCCACATCCACTCTAACTGTGTCCTCTGGTCCTAGACCCCCCCACTATAGGAAACATCCCCTCCTCATCCGCTCTATCTATGTCCTCTGGTCCTAGACCGGCCCACTATAGGAAACAACCTCTCCACATCCACTCTATCTCTGTCCTCTGGTCCTAGACTCCCCCACTATAGGAAACATCCTCTCCACATCCACTCTATCTGTGTCCTCTGGTCCTAGAACACCCACTATAGGAAACAACCTCTCCACATCCACTCTATCTGTGTCCTCTGGTCATAGACTCCCCCACTATAGGAAACATCCTCTCCACTTCCACTCTATCTGTGTCCTCAGGTCCTAGACTCCCACACTATAGGAAACATCCTCTCCACACCCACTCTATCTGTGTCCTCTGGTCCTAGACTCCCCCACCATGGGAAACATCCTCTCCACATCCACTCTATCTGTGTCCTCTGGTCCTAGACTCCCCCCACTATAGGAAACAACCTCTCCACATCCACTCTATCTCTGTCCTCTGGTCCTAGACTCCCCCACTATAGGAAACATCCTCTCCACATCCAGTCTATCTGTGTCCTCTGGTCCTAGAACACCCACTATAGGAAACAACCTCTCCACATCCACTCTATCTGTGTCCTCTGGTCATAGACTCCCCCACTATAGGAAACATCCTCTCCACATCCACTCTATCTGTGTCCTCTGTTCCTAGACTCCCCCACTATAGGAAACATCCTCTCCACATCCACTCTATCTGTGTCCTCTGGTCCTAGAACACCCACTATAGGAAACAACCTCTCCACATCCACTCTATCTGTGTCCTCTGGTCATAGACTCCCCCTCTATAGGAAACATCCTCTCCACATCCACTCTATCTGTGTCCTCTGTTCCTAGACTCCCCCACTATAGGAAACATCCTCTCCACATCCACTCTATCTGTGCCCTCTGGTCCTAGACTCCCCCACTATAGGAAACATCCTCTCCACATCCACTCTATCTGTGCCCTCTGGTCCAAGACAACCCCACTATAGGAAACATCCTCTCCACATCCACTCTATCTGTGTCCTCTGGTCCTAGACCCCCCCACTATAGGAAACATCCTCTCCACATCCACTCTATCTGTGTCCTCTGGTCCTAGACTCCCCCACTATATGAAACATCCTCTCCACATCCACTCTATCTGTGTCCTCTGGTCCTAGACTCCCCCACTATAGGAAACATCATCTCCACATCCACTCTACCTGTGTCCTCTGGTCCTAGACCCCCCCACTATAGGAAACATCCTCTCCACATCTACTCTATCTGTGTCCTCTGTTCATAGATTCCCCCACTATAGGAAACATCCTCTCCACATCCACTCTAACTGTGTCCTCTGGTCCTAGACCCCCCCACTATAGGAAACATCCCCTCCTCATCCGCTCTATCTATGTCCTCTGGTCCTAGACCGGCCCACTATAGGAAACAACCTCTCCACATCCACTCTATCTCTGTCCTCTGGTCCTAGACTCCCCCACTATAGGAAACATCCTCTCCACATCCACTCTATCTGTGTCCTCTGGTCCTAGAACACCCACTATAGGAAACAACCTCTCCACATCCACTCTATCTGTGTCCTCTGGTCATAGACTCCCCCACTATAGAAAACATCCCCTCCACGTCCACTCTATCTGTGTCCTCTGGTCCTAGACTCCCCCACGGTAGGAAACATCCCCTCCACACCCACTCTATCTGTGTCCTCTGTTCCTAGACTCCCCGACTGTAGGAAACATCCTCTCCACATCCACTCTATCTGTGCCCTCTGGTCCTAGACTCCCCCACTATAGGAAACAACCTCTCCACATCCACTATCAGTGTTCTCTGGTCCTAGACTCCCCCACTATAGGAAACATCCTCTCCACATTCAATCTATCTGTGTCCTCTGGTCCTAGACCCCCCCACTATAGGAAACATCCTCTCCAAATCCACTCTATCTTTGTCCTCTGGTCCTAGACCCCCCCACTATAGGAAACGTCCTCTCCCCATCCACTCTATCTGTGTAATCTGGTCCTAGACTCCCCCACTATAGAAAACAACCCTTCCACGTCCACTCTATCTGTGTCCTCTGGTCCTAGACTCCCCCACTATAGGAAACATCCCCTCCACACCCACTCTATCTGTGTCCTCTGTTCCTAGACTCCCCGACTGTAGGAAACATCCTCTCCACATCCACTCTATCTGTGCCCTCTGGTCCTAGACTCCCCCACTATAGGAAACATCCTCTCCACATTCACTCTATCTGTGTCATCTGGTCCTAGACTCCCCCACCATGGGAAACATCCTCTCCACATCCACTCTATCTGTGTCCTCTGGTCCTAGACTCCCCCCACTATAGGAAACAACCTCTCCACATCCACTCTATCTGTGTCCTCTGGTCATAGACTCCCCCACTATAGGAAACATCCTCTCCACATCCACTCTATCTGTGCCCTCTGGTCCCAGACTCCCCCACTATAGGAAACATGCTCTCCACACCCACTCTATCTGTGTCCTCTGGTCCTAGACTCCCCCACCATGGGAAACATCCTCTCCACATCCACTCTATCTGTGTCCTCTGGTTCTAGACTCCGCCCACTATAGGAAACAACCTCTCCACATCCACTCTATCTCTGTCCTCTGGTCCTAGACTCCCCCACTATAGGAAACATCCTCTCCACATCCACTCTATCTGTGTCCTCTGGTCCTAGAACACCCACTATAGGAAACAACCTCTCCACATCCACTCTATCTGTGTCCTCTGGTCATAGACTCCCCCACTATAGGAAACATCCTCTCCACATCCACTCTATCTGTGTCCTCTGTTCCTAGACTCCCCCACTATAGGAAACATCCTCTCCACATCCACTCTATCTGTGCCCTCTGGTCCTAGACTCCCCCACTATAGGAAACATCCTCTCCACATCCACTCTATCTGTGCCCTCTGGTCCAAGACAACCCCACTATAGGAAACATCCTCTCCACATCCACTCTATCTGTGTCCTCTGGTCCTAGACCCCCCCACTATAGGAAACATCCTCTCCACATCCACTCTATCTGTGTCCTCTGGTCCTAGACTCCCCCACTATATGAAACATCCTCTCCACATCCACTCTATCTGTGTCCCCTGGTCCTAGACTCCCCCACTATAGGAAACATCCTCTCCACATCCACTCTATCGGTGTCCACTGGTCCTAGACCCCCCCCACTATAGGAAACATCCTCTCCACATCCACTCTATCTGTGTCCTCTGGTCCTAGACTCCCCCACTATAGGAAACATCCTCTCCACATCCACTCTATCTGTGTCCTCTGGTCCTAGACTCCCCCACTATAGGAAACATCATCTCCACATCCACTCTACCTGTGTCCTCTGGTCCTAGACCCCCCCACTATAGGAAACATCCTCTCCACATCTACTCTATCTGTGTCCTCTGTTCATAGATTCCTCCACTATAGGAAACATCCTCTCCACATCCACTCTAACTGTGTCCTCTGGTCCTAGACCCCCCCACTATAGGAAACATCCCCTCCTCATCCGCTCTATCTATGTCCTCTGGTCCTAGACCGGCCCACTATAGGAAACAACCTCTCAACATCCACTCTATCTCTGTCCTCTGGTCCTAGACTCCCCCACTATAGGAAACATCCTCTCCACACCCACTCTATCTGTGTCCTCTGGTCCTAGACTCCCCCACCATGGGAAACATCCACTCCACATCCACTCTATCTGTGTCCTCTGGTCCTAGACTCCCCCCACTATAGGAAACAACCTCTCCACATCCACTCTATCTCTGTCCTCTGGTCCTAGACTCCCCCACTATAGGAAACATCCTCTCCACATCCACTCTATCTGTGTCCTCTGGTCCTAGAACACCCACTATAGGAAACAACCTCTCCACATCCACTCTATCTGTGTCCTCTGGTCATAGACTCCCCCACTATAGGAAACATCCTCTCCACATCCACTCTATCTGTGTCCTCTGTTCCTAGACTCCCCCACTATAGGAAACATCCTCTCCACATCCACTCTATCTGTGCCCTCTGGTCCTAGACTCCCCCACTATAGGAAACGTCCTCTCCACATCCACTCAATCTGTGTCCTCTAGTCCAAGACTCCCCCACTATATGAAACATCCTCTCCACATCCACTCTCTCTGTGTCCTCTAGTCCAAGACTCCCCCACTATATGAAACATCCTCTCCACATCCACTCCATCTGTGTCCTCTGCTCCTAGACTCCCACACTATAGGAAACATCCTCTCCACATTCACTCTATCTGTGTCCTCTGCTCCTAGAATCCCCCACTATGGGAAACATACTCTCCACATCCATTCTATCTGTGCCCTCTGGTCCTAGACTCCCCCACTATAGGAAACGTCCTCTCCACATCCACTCAATCTGTGTCCTCTAGTCCAAGACTCCCCCACTATATGAAACATCCTCTCCACATCCACTCCATCTGTGTCCTCTGGTCCTAGAATCCCCCACTATAGGAAACATACTCTCCACATCCATTCTATCTGTGCCCTCTGGTCCTAGACTCCCCCACCATAGGAAACAACCTCTCAACATCCACTCTATCTGTGTCCACTGGTCCTAGACCCCCCCACTATAGGAAACATCCTCTCCACATCCACTCTATCTGTGTCCTCTGGTCCTAGACCCCCCCCCCCCACTATAGGAAACGTCCTCTCCACATCCACTCTATCTGGGTCCGCTGGTCATAGACTCCCCCACTATAGGAAACATCCTCTCCACATCCACTCTATCTGTGCCCTCTGGTCCTAGAGTCCCCCACTATAGGAAACATCCTCTCCACATCCACTCTCTCCGTGTCTTCTGTTCCAAGACTCCCCGACTATTGGAATGATTCTCTCCACATCCACTCTATCTGGGTACTCTGGTCGTAGACTCCCCCACTACAGGAAACATCCTCTCCGCTTCCACTCTATCTGTGGTCCTAGACTCCCCTACTATGGGAAACATCCTCTCCACATCCATTCTATCTGTGTCCTCTGGTCCTAGACTCCCCCACCATGGGAAACATCCTCTCTACATCCACTCTATCTGTGTCCTCTGGTCCTAGACTCCCCCCACTATAGGAAACAACCTCTCCCCATCCACTCTATCTGTGTAATCTGGTCCTGGACTCCCCCACTATAGAAAACATTCCCTCCACGTCCACTCTATCTGTGTCCTCTGGTCCTAGACTCTCCCAATATAGGAAACATCCCCTCCACACCCACTGTATCTGTCTCCTCTGGTCCTAGACTCCCAGACTATAGGAAGCATCCTCTCCACATCCACTCTATCTGTGCCCTCTGGTCCTAGACTCCCCCACTATAGGAAACATCCTCTCCACATTCACTCTATCTGTGTCATCTGGTCCTAGACTCCCCCACCATGGGAAACATCCTCTCCACATCCACTCTATCTGTGTCCTCTGGTCCTAGACTCCCCCCACTATAGGAAACAACCTCTCCACATCCACTCTATCTGTGTCCTCTGGTCATAGACTCCCCCACTATAGGAAACATCCTCTCCACATCCACTCTATCTGTGCCCTCTGGTCCTAGACTCCCCCACTATAGGAAACATGCTCTCCACACCCACTCTATCTGTGTCCTCTGGTCCTAGACTCCCCCACCATGGGAAACATCCTCTCCACATCCACTCTATCTGTGTCCTCTGGTTCTAGACTCCCCCCACTATAGGAAACAACCTCTCCACATCCACTCTATCTCTGTCCTCTGGTCCTAGACTCCCCCACTATAGGAAACATCCTCTCCACATCCACTCTATCTGTGTCCTCTGGTCCTAGAACACCCACTATAGGAAACAACCTCTCCACATCCACTCTATCTGTGTCCTCTGGTCATAGACTCCCCCACTATAGGAAACATCCTCTCCACATCCACTCTATCTGTGTCCTCTGTTCCTAGACTCCCCCACTATAGGAAACATCCTCTCCACATCCACTCTATCTGTGCCCTCTGGTCCTAGACTCCCACACTATAGGAAACATCCTCTCCACATCCACTCTATCTGTGCCCTCTGGTCCAAGACAACCCCACTATAGGAAACATCCTCTCCACATCCACTCTATCTGTGTCCTCTGGTCCTAGACCCCCCCACTATAGGAAACATCCTCTCCACATCCACTCTATCTGTGTCCTCTGGTCCTAGACTCCCCCACTATATGAAACATCCTCTCCACATCCACTCTATCTGTGTCCTCTGGTCCTAGACTCCCCCACTATAGGAAACATCATCTCCACATCCACTCTACCTGTGTCCTCTGGTCCTAGACCCCCCCACTATAGGAAACATCCTCTCCACATCTACTCTATCTGTGTCCTCTGTTCATAGATTCCCCCACTATAGGAAACATCCTCTCCACATCCACTCTAACTGTGTCCTCTGGTCCTAGACCCCCCCACTATAGGAAACATCCCCTCCTCATCCGCTCTATCTATGTCCTCTGGTCCTAGACCGGCCCACTATAGGAAACAACCTCTCCACATCCACTCTATCTCTGTCCTCTGGTCCTAGACTCCCCCACTATAGGAAACATCCACTCCACATCCACTCTATCTGTGTCCTCTGGTCCTAGAACACCCACTATAGGAAACAACCTCTCCACATCCACTCTATCTGTGTCCTCTGGTCATAGACTCCCCCACTATAGGAAACATCCTCTCCACTTCCACTCTATCTGTGTCCTCAGGTCCTAGACTCCCACACTATAGGAAACATCCTCTCCACACCCACTCTATCTGTGTCCTCTGGTCCTAGACTCCCCCACCATGGGAAACATCCTCTCCACATCCACTCTATCTGTGTCCTCTGGTCCTAGACTCCCCCCACTATAGGAAACAACCTCTCCACATCCACTCTATCTCTGTCCTCTGGTCCTAGACTCCCCCACTATAGGAAACATCCTCTCCACATCCACTCTATCTGTGTCCTCTGGTCCTAGAACACCCACTATTGGAAACAACCTCTCCACATCCACTCTATCTGTGTCCTCTGGTCATAGACTCCCCCACTATAGGAAACATCCTCTCCACATCCTCTCTATCTGTGTCCTCTGTTCCTAGACTCCCCCACTATAGGAAACATCCTCTCCACATCCACTCTATCTGTGCCCTCTGGTCCTAGACTCCCCCACTATAGGAAACATCCTCTCCCCATCCACTCTAACTGTGTAATCTGGTCCTAGACTCCCCCAATATAGAAAACAACCCCTCCACGTCTACTCTATCTGTGTCCTCTGGTCCTAGACTCCCCCAATATAGGAAACAACCCCTCCACACCCACTCTATTTGTGTCCTCTGGTCCTAGACTCCCCCACTATAGGAAACATCCTCTCCACATCCACTCTATCTGTGTCCTCTGGTCCTAGACTCCCACTGTAGGAAACATCCTCTCCACATCCACTCTATCTGTGTCCTCTGGTCCTAGTCTCCCCCACTATGGGAAACTTCCTCTCCACATCTACTCTATCTGTGTCCTCTGGTCCTAGACTCCCCCCACTATAGGAAACAACCTCTCCACATCCACTCTATCTGTGTCCACTGGTCCTAGACTCCCCCACTAAAGGAAACATCCTCTCCACATCCACTCTATCTGTGTCCTCTGGTCCTAGACCCCCCCACTATAGGAAACAACCTCTCCACATCTACTCTATTTCTGTCCTCTGGTCATAGATTCCCCCACTAAAGGAAACATCCTCTCCATATCCACTCTATCTGTGTCCTCTGGTCCTAGACCCTCCCACGGTAGGAAACATCCTCTCCACATCCACTCTATCTGTGTCCTCTGGTCCTAGACTCCCACACTATAGGAAACATCCTCTCCACAACCACTCTATCTGTGTCCTCAGGTCCTAGACTCCCACACTATAGGAAACATCCTCTCCACATCCACTCTAACTGTGTCCTCTGGTCCTAGACCCCCCCACCATAGGAAAAAACCTCTCAACATCCACACTATCGGTGTCCACCGGTCCTAGACCCCCCCACTATAGGAAACATCCTCACAACATCCACTCTACATGTGTCCTCTGGTCCTAGACCCCCCCACTATAGGAAACATCCTCTCCTCATCCACTCTATCTGTGTAATCTGGTCCTAGACTCCTCCACTATAGAAATCATCCCCTCCACGTGCACTCTATCTGTGTCCTCTGGTCCTAGACACCCCCACTATAGGAAACATCCCCTCCACACCCACTCTATCTGTGTCCTCTGGTCCTAGACTCCCCGACTATAGGAAGCATCCTCTCCACATCCACCCTATCTGTGCCGTCTGGTCCTAGACTCCCAGACTATAGGAAGCATCCTCTCCACATCCACTCTATCTGTGCCGTCTGGTCCTAGACTCCCAGACTATAGGAAGCATCCTCTCCACATCCACTCTATCTGTGCCGTCTGGTCCTAGACTCCCCCACTATAGGAAACATCTCTCCACATCCACTCTATCTGTGTCCTCTGGTACTAGACTCCCCCACTAAAGGAAACATCCTCTCCACATCCACTCTATCTGTGTACTCTGGTCCTAGACTCCCCCCACTATAGGAAACAACCTCTCCACATCCACTCTACCTGTGTCCTCTGGTCCTAGATTCCCCACTATAGGAAACATCCTCTCCAAATCCACTCTATCAGTGTCCTCTGGTCCTAGACTCCCCGACTATAGGAAGCATCCTCTCCACATCCACTCTATCTGTGCCGTCTGGTCCTAGACTCCCCCACTATAGGAAACATCCTCTCCACATCCACTCTATGTGTCCCCTGGTCCTAGACTCCCCCACTATAGGAAACATCCTCTCCACATCCACTCTATCTGTGCCCTCTGGTCCTAGACTCCCCCACTATAGGAAACATCCTCTCCACATCCACTCTATCTGTGCCCTCTGGTCCAAGACAACCCCACTATAGGAAACATCCTCTCCACATCCACTCTATCTGTGTCCTCTGGTCCTAGACCCCCCCCACTATAGGAAACATCCTCTCCACATCCACTCTATCTGTGTCCTCTGGTCCTAGACTCCCCCACTATATGAAACATCCTCTCCACATCCACTCTATCTGTGTCCCCTGGTCCTAGACTCCCCCACTATAGGAAACATCCTCTCCACATCCACTCTATCTGTGTAATCTGGTCCTACACTCCCCCACTATAGAAAACATCCCCTCCACGTCCACTCTATCTGTGTCCTCTGGTCCTAGACTCCCCCAATATAGGAAACAACCTCTCCACATCCACTCTATCTGTGTCCTCTGGTCATAGACTCCCCCACTATAGGAAACATCCTCTCCACATCCACTCTATCTGTGTCCTCTGGACATAGACTCCCCCACTATAGGAAACATCCTCTCCACATCCACTCTATCTGTGTCCTCTGGTCCTAGACTCCCCCACTATAGGAAACATGCTCTCCACATCCACTCTATCGGTGTCCACTGGTCCTAGACCCCCCCCACTATAGGAAACATCCTCTCCACATCCACTCTATCTGTGTCCTCTGGTCCTAGACTCCCCCACTATAGGAAACATCCTCTCAACATCCACTCTATCTGTGTCCTCTGGTCCTAGACTCCCCCACTATAGGAAACATCCTCTCCACATCCACTCTATCTGTGTCCTCTGGTCCTAGACCCCCCCACTATAGGAAACATCCTCTCCCCATCCACTCTATCTGTGTAATCTGGTCCTAGACTCCCCCACTATAGAAAACATCCCCTGCACGTCCACTCTATCTATGACCTCTGGTCCTAGACTCCCCGACTATAGGAAGCATCCTCTCCACATCCACTCTATCTGTAACCTCTGGTCGTAGACTCCCCCACTATAGGAAACATCCTCTCCACATCCACTCTATCTGTGTTCTCTGGTCCTAGACCCACCCACTATAGGAAACATCCTCTCCCCATCCACTCTTCCTGTGTAATCTGGTCCTAGACCCCCACTATAGAAAACATCCCCTCCACGTCCACTCTATCAGTGTCCTCTAGTCCTAGACTCCCCCACTATAGGAAACATCCCCTCCACACCCACTCTATCTGTGTCCTCTGTTCCTAGACTCCTCGACTGTAGGAAACATTCTCTCCACATCCACTCTATCTGTGCCCTCTGGTCCTAGACTCCCCCACTATAGGAAACATTCTCACCACATCCACTCTATCTGTGTCCTCTGGTCCTAGACTCCTCCACTATAGGAAACATCCTCTCCACATCCACTCTATCTGTGCCCACTGGTCCTAGACTCCCCCACTATAGGAAACATCCTCTCCACATCCACTCTATCAGTGTCCTCTGGTCCAAGACCCACCCAGTATAGGAAACATCCTCTCCACATCCACTCTATCTGTGTCCTCTGGTCCTAGACTCCCCCACTATAGGAAACATCCTCTCCACATTCACTCTATCTGTGTCCTCTGGTCCTAGACCCCCCCACTATAGGAAACATCCTCTCCACATCCACTCTACCTGTGTCCTCTGGTCCTAGACCCCCCCACTATAGGAAACATCCTCTCCCCATCCACTCTATCTGTGTTATCTGGTCCTAGACTCCCCCACTATAGAAAACATCCCCTCCAAGTCCACTCTATCTGTGTCCTCTGGTCCTAGACTCCCCCCACTATAGGAAACATCATCTCCACACCCACTCTATCTGTGACATCTGCTGCTAGACTCCACCACTATAGGAAACATCCTCTCCACATCCACTCTCTCCGTGTCTTCTGTTCCAAGACTCCCCGACTATTGGAATCATCCTCTCCACATCCACTCTATCTGTGTCCTCTGGTCCTAGACTCCCACACTATAGGAAACATCCTCTCCACATCCACTCTATCTGTGTCCACTGGTCCTAGACCCCCCCAGTATAGGAAACATCCTCTCCACATCCACTCTATCTGTGTCCTCTGGTCCTAGACTCCCCCAAATTGGGCAACATCCTCTCCGCTTCCACTCTATCTGTGGTCCTAGACTCCACCACTATGGGAAACATCCCCTCCACATCCACTCTATCTGTGTCCTCTGTTCTTAGACTCCCCCACTATAGGAAACATCCTCTCCACATCCATTCTATCTGTGCCCTCTGGTCCTAGACTCCCCCACTATAGGAATCATCCTCTCCACATCCACCCTATCTGTACCCTCTGGTCCAAGACAACCCCACTATAGGAAACATCCTCTCCACATCCACTCTATCTGTGTCCTCTGGTCCTAGACCCCCCACTATAGGAAACATCCTCTCCACATCCACTCTATCTGTGTCCTCTGGTCCTAGACTCCCCCACTATATGAAACATCCTCTCCACATCCACTCTAATCTGTGTCCTCTGGACCTAGACTCCCCCACCATGGGAAACATCCTCTCCACATCCACTCTATCTGTGTCCTCTGGTCCTAGACTCCCCCCACTGTTGGAAACAACCTCTCCCCATCCACTCTATCTGTGTAATCTGGTCCTAGACTCCCCCACTATAGAAAACATCTCCACCACGTCCACTCTATCTGTGTCCTCTGGTCCTACACTCCCCCAATATAGGAAACATCCCCTCCACACACACTCTATCTGTGTCCTCTGATCCTAGACTCCCCGACTATAGGAAGCATCCTCTCCACATCCACTCTATCTGTGCCCTCTGGTCCTAGACGCCCACACTATAGGAAACATTCTCTCCACATCCACTTTATCTGTGTCCTCTGGTCCTAGACTCCCCCACTATAGGAAACATCCACTCCACATCCACTCTATCTGTGTCCTCTGGTCCTAGACTCCCCCACCATGGGAAAAATCCTCTCCACATCCACTCTATCTGTGTCCTCTGGTCATAGACTCCCCCCACTATAGGAAACAACCTCTCCACATCCACTCTATCTGCGTCATCTGGTCCTAGACTCCCCCACTATAGGAAACATCCTCTCCACATCCACTCTATCTGTGTCCTCTGGTCCTAGACCCCCCCACTATAGGAAACATCCTCTCCACATCCACTCTATCTGTGTCCTCTGGTCATAGACTCCCCCACTATAGGAATCATCCTCTCAACATCCACTCTATCTGTGGTCCTAGACCCCCCCACTATAGGAAACATCCCCTCCTCATCCACTCTATCTATGTCCTCTGGTCCTAGACCGGCCCACTATAGGAAACATCCTCTCCATATCCACTCTATCTGTGTCCTCTGGTCCTAGAACCTCCCACTGTTGGAAACATCCTCTCCACATCCACTCTATCTTTGTCCTCTGGTCCTAGACTCCCCCACTATAGGAAACATCCTCTCCACATCCACTCTATCTGTGTCCTCTGGTCCTAGACTCCCCCCACCATAGGAAACAACCTCTCAACATCCACTCTATCTGTGTCCAATGGTCCTAGACCCCCCCACTATAGGAAACATCCTCTCCACATCCACTCTATCTGTGTCCTCTGGTCCTAGACTCCTCCACTATAGAAAACATCCCCTCCACGTCCACTCTATCTGTGTCCTCTGGTCCTAGACTCCCCCACTATAGGAAACATCCCCTCCACACCCACTCTATCTGTGCCCTTCGGTCCTAGACTCCCCCACTATAGGAAACAACCTCTCCACATCCACTCTATCTGTGCCCTCTGGTCCAAGACACCACCCACTATAGGAAACATCCTCTCCACATCCACTCTATCTGTGTCCTCTGGTCCTAGACCCCCACACTATAGGAAACATCCCCTGCACACCCACTCTATCTGTGTCCTCTGTTCCAAGACTCCCCGACTGTAGGAAACATCCTCTCCACATCCACTCTATCTGTGCCCTCTGGTCCTAGAATCCCCCACTATAGAAAACATCCCCTCCACGTCCACTCTATCTGTGTCCTCTGGTCCTAGACTCCCCCACTATAGGAAACATCCCCTCCAGACCCACTCTATCTGTGTCCTCTGTTCCTAGACTCCCCGACTGTAGGAAACATCCTCTCCACATCCACTCTATCTGGGCCCTCTCTCCTAGACTCCCCCACTATAGGAAACATCCTATCCACATCCACTCTATCTGTGTAATCTGGTCCTAGACTCCCCCACTATAGAAAACATCCCCTCCACGTCCACTCGATCTGTGTCCTCTGGTCCTAGACTCCCCCACTATACGAAACATCCCCTCCACACCCACTCTATCAGTGTCCTCTGTTCCAAGACTCCCCGACTGTAGGAAACATCCTCTCCACATCCACTCTATCTGTGCCCTCTGGTCCAAGACTCCCCCACTATAGGAAACATCCCCTCGTCATCCGCTCTATCTATGTCCTCTGGTCCTAGACCGGCCCACTATAGGAAACAACCTCTCAACATCCATTCTATCTGTGTCCTCTGGTCCTAGACTCTTCCACTTTAGAAATCATCACCTCCACGTCCACTCTATCTGTGTCCTCTGGTCCTAGACACCCCCACTATAGGAAGCATCCTCTCCACATCCACTCTATCTGTGCCGTCTGGTCCTAGACTCCCCCACTATAGGAAACATCCTCTCCACATCCACTCTATCTGTGTCCTCTGGTCCTAGACTCCCCCACTATATGAAACTTCCTCTCCACATACACTCTATCTGTGTCCTCTGGTCCTAGACTCCCCCACTATAGGAAACATGCCCTCCACATCCACTCTATCTGTGTCCTCTGGTCCTAGACTCCTCCAGTATAGGAAACATCATCTCCACACCCACTCTATCTGTGTCCTCTGGTCCTAGACTCCTCCCACTATAGGAAACATCCTCTCCACATCCACTCTATCAGTGACTTCTGGTCCTAGACTCCCGCACTACAGGAAACATCCACTTCACATCCACTCTATCTGTGTCCTCTGGTCCTAGACTCCTCCACTATAGGAAACATCATCTCCACATCCCCTCTATCTGTGTCCTCTGGTCCTAGACTCCCGCACTATAGGAAACATCCCCTCCACGTCCACACTATCTGTGTCCTCTGGTCCTAGACTCCCCCACCATGGGAAACAACCTCTCCACATCCACTCTATCTGTGTCCTCTGGTCCTAGACTCCCCCACTATAGGAAACATCCTCTCCACATCCTCACTATCTATGTCCTCTGGTCCTAGACTCCCCCAGTATAAGAAACATTCTCTCCACATCCACTCTATCTGTGTTCTCTGTTGCTAGACTCCCCCACTATAGGAAACATCCTCTCCACATCCACTCTCTCCGTGACATCTGTTCCAAGAATCCCCGACTATTGGAATCATCCTCTCCACATGCACTCTCTCCGTGTCCTCTGGTCCTAGACTCGCCCACCATAGGAAACATCGTCTCCACATCCCCTCTATCTGTGTCCTCAGGTACTAGACTCCCCCACTACAGGAAACATCTTCTCCACATCCACTCTATGTATGTCCTGTGGTCCTAGACTCCCCCACTACAGGAAACATCCTCTCCACATCCACTCCAACTAGCCCTCTGGTACTAGACTCCCCCACTATAGGAAACATCCTCTCCACATCCCCTCTATCTGTGTCCTCTGGTCCTAGACTCCCCCAGTATAGGAAACATTCTCTCCACATCCACTCTATCTGTGTTCTCTGTTGCTAGAATCCACCACTATAGGAAACATCCTCTCCACATCCACTCTATCTGTGTCCTCTGGTCCTAGACTCCCCCAGTATAGGAAACATTCTCTCCACATCCACTCTATCTGTGTTCTCTGTTGCTAGACTCCCCCACTATAGGAAACATCCTCTCCACATCCACTCTCTCCGTGACATCTGTTCCAAGAATCCCCGACTATTGGAATCATCTTCTCCACATGCACTCTCTCCGTGTCCTCTGGTCCTAGACTCCCCCAGTATAGGAAACATTCTCTCCACATCCACTCTATCTGTGTTCTCTGTTGCTAGAATCCACCACTATAGGAAATATCTTCTCCACATCCACTCTATCTGTGTCCTCTGGTCCTAGACTCCCCAATATAGGAAACATCCTCTCCACATCCAGTCTCTCCGTGTCCTCTGGTCCAAGACTCCCCGGCTATTGGAAACAACCTCTCCAAATCCACTCTATCTGTGTCCTCTGTTCCTAGACTCCCCCTCTATAGGAAACATCCTCTCCACATCCACTCTATCTGTGTCCTCTGGTCCTAGACTCCTCCAGTATAGGAAACATCATCTCCACATCCCCTCTATCTGTGTCCTCTGGTCCTAGACTCCTCCCTCTATAGGAAACATCCTCTCCACATCCACTCTATCAGTGACCTCTGGTCCTAGACTCCCCCACTACAGGAAACAGACACTTCACATCCACTCTATCTGTGTCCTCTGGTCCTAGACTCCTCCACTATAGGAAACATCATCTCCACATCCCCTCTATCTGTGTCCTCTGGTCCTAGACTCCCGCACTATAGGAAACATCCCCTCCACGTCCACCCTATCTGTGTCCTCTGGTCCTAGACTCCCACACTATAGGAAACATCCTCTCCACATCCACTCTATCTGTGCCCTCTGGTCCTAGACTCCCCCACTACAGGAATCATCTTCTCCACATCCACTCCATCTGTGCCCTCTGGTCCTAGACTCCCCCAGTATAGGAAACATCCTCTACACATCCACTCTATTTGTGTCCTCTGGTCCTAGACTCCCCCACCATGGGAAACAACCTCTCCACATCCACTCCATCTGTGCCCTCTGGTCCTAGACTCCCCCACTACAGGAATCATCCTCTCCACATTCACTCCATCTGTGCCCTCTGGTCCTAGACTCCCCCACTACAGGAATCATCCTCTCCACATCCACTCCATCTGTGTCCTCTGGTCCTAGACTCCCCCACTATAGGAAACAACCTCTCCACATCCACTCTCTCCGTGACATCTGTTCCTAGACTCCCCCACTATAGGAAACATCCTCTCCACATCCACTCTATCTGTGTCCTCTGGTCCTAGACTCCTCCACTATAGAAAACATCCCCTCCACGTCCACTCTATCTGTGTCCTCTGGTCCTAGACTCCCCCACTATAGGAAACATCCCCTCCACACCCACTCTATCTGTGCCCTTCGGTCCTAGACTCCCCCACTATAGGAAACAACCTCTCCACATCCACTCTATCTGTGCCCTCTGGTCCAAGACACCACCCACTATAGGAAACATCCTCTCCACATCCACTCTATCTGTGTCCTCTGGTCCTAGACCCCCACACTATAGGAAACATCCCCTGCACACCCACTCTATCTGTGTCCTCTGTTCCAAGACTCCCCGACTGTAGGAAACATCCTCTCCACATCCACTCTATCTGTGCCCTCTGGTCCTAGAATCCCCCACTATAGAAAACATCCCCTCCACGTCCACTCTATCTGTGTCCTCTGGTCCTAGACTCCCCCACTATAGGAAACATCCCCTCCAGACCCACTCTATCTGTGTCCTCTGTTCCTAGACTCCCCGACTGTAGGAAACATCCTCTCCACATCCACTCTATCTGGGCCCTCTCTCCTAGACTCCCCCACTATAGGAAACATCCTATCCACATCCACTCTATCTGTGTAATCTGGTCCTAGACTCCCCCACTATAGAAAACATCCCCTCCACGTCCACTCTATCTGTGTCCTCTGGTCCTAGACTCCCCCACTATACGAAACATCCCCTCCACACCCACTCTATCAGTGTCCTCTGTTCCAAGACTCCCCGACTGTAGGAAACATCCTCTCCACATCCACTCTATCTGTGCCCTCTGGTCCAAGACTCCCCCACTATAGGAAACATCCCCTCGTCATCCGCTCTATCTATGTCCTCTGGTCCTAGACCGGCCCACTATAGGAAACAACCTCTCAACATCCATTCTATCTGTGTCCTCTGGTCCTAGACTCTTCCACTATAGAAATCATCACCTCCACGTCCACTCTATCTGTGTCCTCTGGTCCTAGACACCCCCACTATAGGAAGCATCCTCTCCACATCCACTCTATCTGTGCCGTCTGGTCCTAGACTCCCCCACTATAGGAAACATCCTCTCCACATCCACTCTATCTGTGTCCTCTGGTCCTAGACTCCCCCACTATATGAAACTTCCTCTCCACATACACTCTATCTGTGTCCTCTGGTCCTAGACTCCCCCACTATAGGAAACATGCCCTCCACATCCACTCTATCTGTGTCCTCTGGTCCTAGACTCCTCCAGTATAGGAAACATCATCTCCACACCCACTCTATCTGTGTCCTCTGGTCCTAGACTCCTCCCACTATAGGAAACATCCTCTCCACATCCACTCTATCAGTGACTTCTGGTCCTAGACTCCCGCACTACAGGAAACATCCACTTCACATCCACTCTATCTGTGTCCTCTGGTCCTAGACTCCTCCACTATAGGAAACATCATCTCCACATCCCCTCTATCTGTGTCCTCTGGTCCTAGACTCCCGCGCTATAGGAAACATCCCCTCCACGTCCACACTATCTGTGTCCTCTGGTCCTAGACTCCCCCACCATGGGAAACAACCTCTCCACATCCACTCTATCTGTGTCCTCTGGTCCTAGACTCCCCCACTATAGGAAACATCCTCTCCACATCCTCACTATCTATGTCCTCTGGTCCTAGACTCCCCCAGTATAAGAAACATTCTCTCCACATCCACTCTATCTGTGTTCTCTGTTGCTAGACTCCCCCACTATAGGAAACATCCTCTCCACATCCACTCTCTCCGTGACATCTGTTCCAAGAATCCCCGACTATTGGAATCATCCTCTCCACATGCACTCTCTCCGTGTCCTCTGGTCCTAGACTCGCCCACCATAGGAAACATCGTCTCCACATCCCCTCTATCTGTGTCCTCAGGTACTAGACTCCCCCACTACAGGAAACATCTTCTCCACATCCACTCTATGTATGTCCTGTGGTCCTAGACTCCCCCACTACAGGAAACATCCTCTCCACATCCACTCCAACTAGCCCTCTGGTACTAGACTCCCCCACTATAGGAAACATCCTCTCCACATCCCCTCTATCTGTGTCCTCTGGTCCTAGACTCCCCCAGTATAGGAAACATTCTCTCCACATCCACTCTATCTGTGTTCTCTGTTGCTAGAATCCACCACTATAGGAAACATCCTCTCCACATCCACTCTATCTGTGTCCTCTGGTCCTAGACTCCCCCAGTATAGGAAACATTCTCTCCACATCCACTCTATCTGTGTTCTCTGTTGCTAGACTCCCCCACTATAGGAAACATCCTCTCCACATCCACTCTCTCCGTGACATCTGTTCCAAGAATCCCCGACTATTGGAATCATCTTCTCCACATGCACTCTCTCCGTGTCCTCTGGTCCTAGACTCCCCCAGTATAGGAAACATTCTCTCCACATCCACTCTATCTGTGTTCTCTGTTGCTAGAATCCACCACTATAGGAAATATCTTCTCCACATCCACTCTATCTGTGTCCTCTGGTCCTAGACTCCCCAATATAGGAAACATCCTCTCCACATCCAGTCTCTCCGTGTCCTCTGGTCCAAGACTCCCCGGCTATTGGAAACAACCTCTCCAAATCCACTCTATCTGTGTCCTCTGTTCCTAGACTCCCCCTCTATAGGAAACATCCTCTCCACATCCACTCTATCTGTGTCCTCTGGTCCTAGACTCCTCCAGTATAGGAAACATCATCTCCACATCCCCTCTATCTGTGTCCTCTGGTCCTAGACTCCTCCCTCTATAGGAAACATCCTCTCCACATCCACTCTATCAGTGACCTCTGGTCCTAGACTCCCCCACTACAGGAAACATACACTTCACATCCACTCTATCTGTGTCCTCTGGTCCTAGACTCCTCCACTATAGGAAACATCATCTCCACATCCCCTCTATCTGTGTCCTCTGGTCCTAGACTCCCGCACTATAGGAAACATCCCCTCCACGTCCACCCTATCTGTGTCCTCTGGTCCTAGACTCACACACTATAGGAAACATCCTCTCCACATCCACTCTATCTGTGCCCTCTGGTCCTAGACTCCCCCACTACAGGAATCATCTTCTCCACATCCACTCCATCTGTGCCCTCTGGTCCTAGACTCCCCCAGTATAGGAAACATCCTCTACACATCCACTCTATTTGTGTCCTCTGGTCCTAGACTCCCCCACCATGGGAAACAACCTCTCCACATCCACTCCATCTGTGCCCTCTGGTCCTAGACTCCCCCACTACAGGAATCATCCTCTCCACATCCACTCCATCTGTGCCCTCTGGTCCTAGACTCCCCCACTACAGGAATCATCCTCTCCACATCCACTCCATCTGTGTCCTCTGGTCCTAGACTCCCCCACTATAGGAAACAACCTCTCCACATCCACTCTCTCCGTGACATCTGTTCCAAGAATCCCCGACTATTGGAATCATCCTCTCCTCATGCACTCTCTCCGTGTCCTCTGGTCCTAGACTCGCCCACCATAGGAAACATCGTCTCCACATCCACTCTCTCCGTGTCCTGTGGTCCTAGACTCCCCCACTACAGAAAACATCCTCTCCACATCCACTCCATCTAGCCCTCTGGTACTAGACTCCCCCACTATAGGAAACATCCTCTCCACATCTCCTCTATCTGTGTCCTCTGGTCCTAGACTCCCCCAGTATAGGAAACATTCTCTCCACATCCACTCTATCTGTGTTCTCTGTTGCTAGAATCCACCACTATAGGAAACATCCTCTCCACATCCACTCTATCTGTGTCCTCTGGTCCTAGACTCCCCCAGTATAGGAAACATTCTCTCCACATCCACTCTATCTGTGTTCTCTGTTGCTAGACTCCCCACTATAGGAAACATCCTCTCCACATCCACTCTCTCCGTGACATCTGTTCCAAGAATCCCCGACTATTGGAATCATCTTCTCCACATGCACTCTCTCCGTGTCCTCTGGTCCTAGACTCGCCCACCATAGGAAACATCGTCTCCACATCCCCTCTATCTGTGTCCTCAGGTACTAGACTCCCCCACTACAGGAAACATCTTCTCCACATCCACTCTATCTATGTCCTGTGGTCCTAGACTCCCCCACTAAAGGAATCATCCTCTCCACATCCACTCCATCTAGCCCTCTGGTACTAGACTCCCCCACTATAGGAAACATCCCCTCCAGACCCACTCTATCTGTGTCCTCTGTTCCTAGACTCCCCGACTGTAGGAAACATCCTCTCCACATCCACTCTATCTGGGCCCTCTCTCCTAGACTCCCCCACTATAGGAAACATCCTATCCACATCCACTCTATCTGTGTAATCTGGTCCTAGACTCCCCCACTATAGAAAACATCCCCTCCACGTCCACTCTATCTGTGTCCTCTGGTCCTAGACTCCCCCACTATACGAAACATCCCCTCCACACCCACTCTATCAGTGTCCTCTGTTCCAAGACTCCCCGACTGTAGGAAACATCCTCTCCACATCCACTCTATCTGTGCCCTCTGGTCCAAGACTCCCCCACTATAGGAAACATCCCCTCGTCATCCGCTCTATCTATGTCCTCTGGTCCTAGACCGGCCCACTATAGGAAACAACCTCTCAACATCCATTCTATCTGTGTCCTCTGGTCCTAGACTCTTCCACTATAGAAATCATCACCTCCACGTCCACTCTATCTGTGTCCTCTGGTCCTAGACACCCCCACTATAGGAAGCATCCTCTCCACATCCACTCTATCTGTGCCGTCTGGTCCTAGACTCCCCCACTATAGGAAACATCCTCTCCACATCCACTCTATCTGTGTCCTCTGGTCCTAGACTCCCCCACTATATGAAACTTCCTCTCCACATACACTCTATCTGTGTCCTCTGGTCCTAGACTCCCCCACTATAGGAAACATGCCCTCCACATCCACTCTATCTGTGTCCTCTGGTCCTAGACTCCTCCAGTATAGGAAACATCATCTCCACACCCACTCTATCTGTGTCCTCTGGTCCTAGACTCCTCCCACTATAGGAAACATCCTCTCCACATCCACTCTATCAGTGACTTCTGGTCCTAGACTCCCGCACTACAGGAAACATCCACTTCACATCCACTCTATCTGTGTCCTCTGGTCCTAGACTCCTCCACTATAGGAAACATCATCTCCACATCCCCTCTATCTGTGTCCTCTGGTCCTAGACTCCCGCGCTATAGGAAACATCCCCTCCACGTCCACACTATCTGTGTCCTCTGGTCCTAGACTCCCCCACCATGGGAAACAACCTCTCCACATCCACTCTATCTGTGTCCTCTGGTCCTAGACTCCCCCACTATAGGAAACATCCTCTCCACATCCTCACTATCTATGTCCTCTGGTCCTAGACTCCCCCAGTATAAGAAACATTCTCTCCACATCCACTCTATCTGTGTTCTCTGTTGCTAGACTCCCCCACTATAGGAAACATCCTCTCCACATCCACTCTCTCCGTGACATCTGTTCCAAGAATCCCCGACTATTGGAATCATCCTCTCCACATGCACTCTCTCCGTGTCCTCTGGTCCTAGACTCGCCCACCATAGGAAACATCGTCTCCACATCCCCTCTATCTGTGTCCTCAGGTACTAGACTCCCCCACTACAGGAAACATCTTCTCCACATCCACTCTATGTATGTCCTGTGGTCCTAGACTCCCCCACTACAGGAAACATCCTCTCCACATCCACTCCAACTAGCCCTCTGGTACTAGACTCCCCCACTATAGGAAACATCCTCTCCACATCCCCTCTATCTGTGTCCTCTGGTCCTAGACTCCCCCAGTATAGGAAACATTCTCTCCACATCCACTCTATCTGTGTTCTCTGTTGCTAGAATCCACCACTATAGGAAACATCCTCTCCACATCCACTCTATCTGTGTCCTCTGGTCCTAGACTCCCCCAGTATAGGAAACATTCTCTCCACATCCACTCTATCTGTGTTCTCTGTTGCTAGACTCCCCCACTATAGGAAACATCCTCTCCACATCCACTCTCTCCGTGACATCTGTTCCAAGAATCCCCGACTATTGGAATCATCTTCTCCACATGCACTCTCTCCGTGTCCTCTGGTCCTAGACTCCCCCAGTATAGGAAACATTCTCTCCACATCCACTCTATCTGTGTTCTCTGTTGCTAGAATCCACCACTATAGGAAATATCTTCTCCACATCCACTCTATCTGTGTCCTCTGGTCCTAGACTCCCCAATATAGGAAACATCCTCTCCACATCCAGTCTCTCCGTGTCCTCTGGTCCAAGACTCCCCGGCTATTGGAAACAACCTCTCCAAATCCACTCTATCTGTGTCCTCTGTTCCTAGACTCCCCCTCTATAGGAAACATCCTCTCCACATCCACTCTATCTGTGTCCTCTGGTCCTAGACTCCTCCAGTATAGGAAACATCATCTCCACATCCCCTCTATCTGTGTCCTCTGGTCCTAGACTCCTCCCTCTATAGGAAACATCCTCTCCGCATCCACTCTATCAGTGACCTCTGGTCCTAGACTCCCCCACTACAGGAAACATACACTTCACATCCACTCTATCTGTGTCCTCTGGTCCTAGACTCCTCCACTATAGGAAACATCATCTCCACATCCCCTCTATCTGTGTCCTCTGGTCCTAGACTCCCGCACTATAGGAAACATCCCCTCCACGTCCACCCTATCTGTGTCCTCTGGTCCTAGACTCCCACACTATAGGAAACATCCTCTCCACATCCACTCTATCTGTGCCCTCTGGTCCTAGACTCCCCCACTACAGGAATCATCTTCTCCACATCCACTCCATCTGTGCCCTCTGGTCCTAGACTCCCCCAGTATAGGAAACATCCTCTACACATCCACTCTATTTGTGTCCTCTGGTCCTAGACTCCCCCACCATGGGAAACAACCTCTCCACATCCACTCCATCTGTGCCCTCTGGTCCTAGACTCCCCCACTACAGGAATCATCCTCTCCACATCCACTCCATCTGTGCCCTCTGGTCCTAGACTCCCCCACTACAGGAATCATCCTCTCCACATCCACTCCATCTGTGTCCTCTGGTCCTAGACTCCCCCACTATAGGAAACAACCTCTCCACATCCACTCTCTCCGTGACATCTGTTCCAAGAATCCCCGACTATTGGAATCATCCTCTCCTCATGCACTCTCTCCGTGTCCTCTGGTCCTAGACTCGCCCACCATAGGAAACATCGTCTCCACATCCACTCTCTCCGTGTCCTGTGGTCCTAGACTCCCCCACTACAGAAAACATCCTCTCCACATCCACTCCATCTAGCCCTCTGGTACTAGACTCCCCCACTATAGGAAACATCCTCTCCACATCTCCTCTATCTGTGTCCTCTGGTCCTAGACTCCCCCAGTATAGGAAACATTCTCTCCACATCCACTCTATCTGTGTTCTCTGTTGCTAGAATCCACCACTATAGGAAACATCCTCTCCACATCCACTCTATCTGTGTCCTCTGGTCCTAGACTCCCCCAGTATAGGAAACATTCTCTCCACATCCACTCTATCTGTGTTCTCTGTTGCTAGACTCCCCACTATAGGAAACATCCTCTCCACATCCACTCTCTCCGTGACATCTGTTCCAAGAATCCCCGACTATTGGAATCATCTTCTCCACATGCACTCTCTCCGTGTCCTCTGGTCCTAGACTCGCCCACCATAGGAAACATCGTCTCCACATCCCCTCTATCTGTGTCCTCAGGTACTAGACTCCCCCACTACAGGAAACATCTTCTCCACATCCACTCTATCTATGTCCTGTGGTCCTAGACTCCCCCACTAAAGGAATCATCCTCTCCACATCCACTCCATCTAGCCCTCTGGTACTAGACTCCCCCACTATAGGAAATATCTTCTCCACATCCACTCTATCTGTGTCCTCTGGTCCTAGACTCCCCAATATAGGAAACATCCTCTCCACATCCAGTCTCTCCGTGTCCTCTGGTCCAAGACTCCCCGACTATTGGAAACAACCTCTCCAAATCCACTCTATCTGTGTCCTCTGGTCCTAGACTCCCCCACTATAGGAAACATCCTCTCCACATCCACTCTATCTGTGTCCTCTGGTCCTAGACTCCTCCAGTATAGGAAACATCATCTCCACATCCCCTCTATCTGTGTCCTCTGGTCCTAGACTCCTCCCACTATAGGAAACATCCTCTCCACATCCACTCTATCAGTGACCTCTGGTCCTAGACTCCCCCACTACAGGAAACATCCACTTCACATCCACTCTATCTGTGTCCTCTGGTCCTAGACTCCTCCACTATAGGAAACATCATCTCCACATCCCCTCTATCTGTGTCCTCTGGTGCTAGACTCCCGCACTATAGGAAACATCCCCTCCACGTCCACCCTATCTGTGTCCTCTGGTCCTAGACTCCCACATTATAGGAAACATCCTCTCCACATCCACTCTATCTGTGCCCTCTGGTCCTAGACTCCCCCACTACAGGAATCATCTTCTCCACATCCACTCCATCTGTGCCCTCTGGTCCTAGACTCCCCCAGTATAGGAAACATCCTCTACACATCCACTCTATTTGTGTCCTCTGGTCCTAGACTCCCCCACCATGGGAAACAACCTCTCCACATCCACTCTATCTGTGTCCTCTGGTCCTAGACTCCCCCACTACAGGAATCATCTTCTCCACATCCACTCCATCTGTGCCCTCTGGTCCTAGACTCCCCCAGTATAGGAAACATCCTCTCCACATCCTCTCTATCTGTGTCCTCTGGTCCTAGACTCCCCCACTATAGGAAACAACCTCTCCACATCCACTCTCTCCGTGACATCTGTTCCAAGAATCCCCGACTATTGGAATCATCCTCTCCTCATGCACTCTCTCCGTGTCCTCTGGTCCTAGACTCGCCCACCATAGGAAACATCGTCTCCACATCCACTCTCTCCGTGTCCTGTGGTCCTAGACTCCCCCACTACAGGAAACATCCTCTCCACATCCACTCCATCTAGCCCTCTGGTACTAGACTCCCCCACTATAGGAAACATCCTCTCCACATCTCCTCTATCTGTGTCCTCTGGTCCTAGACTCCCCCAGTATAGGAAACATTCTCTCCACATCCACTCTATCTGTGTTCTCTGTTGCTAGAATCCACCACTATAGGAAACATCCTCTCCACATCCACTCTATCTCTGTCCTCTGGTCCTAGACTCCCCCAGTATAGGAAACATTCTCTCCACATCCACTCTATCTGAGTTCTCTGTTGCTAGACTCCCCCACTATAGGAAACATCCTCTCCACATCCACTCTCTCCGTGACATCTGTTCCAAGAATCCCCGACTATTGGAATCATCCTCTCCACATGCACTCTCTCCGTGTCCTCTGGTCCTAGACTCGCCCACCATAGGAAACATCGTCTCCACATCCCCTCTATCTGTGTCCTCAGGTACTAGACTCCCACACTACAGGAAACATCCTCTCCGCTTCCACTCCATCTAGCCCTCTGGTACTAGACTCCCCCACTATAGGAAACATCCTCCCCACATCCCCTCTATCTGTGTCCTCTGGTCCTAGACTCCCTACTATAGGAAATATCTTCTCCACATCCACTCTATCTGTGTCCTCTGGTCCTAGACTCCCCAATATAGGAAACATCCTCTCCACATCCAGTCTCTCCGTGTCCTCTGGTCCAAGACTCCCCTACTATTGGAAACAACCTCTCCAAATCCGCTCTATCTGTGTCCTCTGGTCCTAGACTCCCCCACTATAGGAAACATCCTCTCCACATCCACTCTATCTGTGTCCTCTGGTCCTAGACTCCTACAGTATAGGAAACATCATCTCCACATCCCCTCTATCTGTGTCCTCTGGTCCTAGACTCCTCCCACTATAGGAAACATCCTCTCCACATCCACTCTATGAGTGACCTCTGGTCCTAGACTCCCCCACTACAGGAAACATCCACTTCACATCCACTCTATCTGTGTCCTCTGGTCCTAGACTCCTCCACTATAGGAAACATCATCTCCACATCCCCTCTATCTGTGTCCTCTGGTGCTAGACTCCCGCACTATAGGAAACATCCCCTCCACGTCCACCCTATCTGTGTCCTCTGGTCCTAGACTCCCACATTATAGGAAACATCCTCTCCACATCCACTCTATCTGTGCCCTCTGGTCCTAGACTCCCCCACTACAGGAATCATCTTCTCCACATCCACTCCATCTGTGCCCTCTGGTCCTAGACTCCCCCAGTATAGGAAACATCCTCTACACATCCATTCTATTTGTGTCCTCTGGTCATAGACTCCCCCACCATGGGAAACAACCTCTCCACATCCACTCCATCTGTGCCCTCTGGTCCTAGACTCCCCCACTACAGGGATCATCCTCTCCACATCCACTCCATCTGTGCCCTCTGGTCCTAGACTCCCCCAGTATAGGAAACATCCTCTCCACATCCTCTCTATCTGTGTCCTCTGGTCCTAGACTCCCCCACTATAGGAAACAACCTCTCCACATCCACTCTCTCCGTGACATCTGTTCCAAGAATCCCCGACTATTGGAATCATCCTCTCCTCATGCACTCTCTCCGTGTCCTCTGGTCCTAGACTCGCCCACCATAGGAAACATCGTCTCCACATCCACTCTCTCCGTGTCCTGTGGTCCTAGACTCCCCCACTACAGGAAACATCCTCTCCACATCCACTCCATCTAGCCCTCTGGTACTAGACTCCCCCACTATAGGAAACATCCTCTCCACATCTCCTCTATCTGTGTCCTCTGGTCCTAGACTCCCCCAGTATAGGAAACATTCTCTCCACATCCACTCTATCTGTGTTCTCTGTTGCTAGAATCCACCACTATAGGAAACATCCTCTCCACATCCACTCTATCTGTGTCCTCTGGTCCTAGACTCCCCCAGTATAGGAAACATTCTCTCCACATCCACTCTATCTGTTTTCTCTGTTGCTAGACTCCCCCACTATAGGAAACATCCTCTCCACATCCACTCTCTCCGTGACATCTGTTCCAAGAATCCCCGACTATTGGAATCATCCTCTCCACATGCACTCTCTCCGTGTCCTCTGGTCCTAGACTCGCCCACCATAGGAAACATCGTCTCCACATCCCCTCTATCTGTGTCCTCAGGTACTAGACTCCCACACTACAGGAAACATCCTGTCCGCTTCCACTCCATCTAGCCCTCTGGTACTAGACTCCCCCACTATAATAAACATCCTCCCCACATCCCCTCTATCTGTGTCCTCTGGTCCTAGACTCCCTACTATAGGAAATATCTTCTCCACATCCACTCTATCTGTGTCCTCTGGACCTAGACTCCCCAATATAGGAAACATCCTCTCCACATCCAGTCTCTCCGTGTCCTCTGGTCCAAGACTCCCCGTCTATTGGAAACAACCTCTCCAAATCCACTCTATCTGTGTCCTCTGGTCCTAGACTCCCCCACTATAGGAAACATCCTCTCCACATCCACTCTATCTGTGTCCTCTGATCCTAGACTCCCCCACTATAGGAAACATTCTCTCCACATCCACTCTATCTGTGGTCCTAGACTCCCCCAGTATAGGAAACATCCTCTCAACATCCTCTCTATCTGTGTCCTCTGGTCCTAGACTCCCCCCACTATAGGAAACATCCTCTCCACATCCACTCTACCTGTGTCCTCTGGTCCTAGACTCCACCACTATGGGAAACATCCTCTCCACATCCACTCTATCTGTGTCCTCTGGTCCTAGACTCCCCCACTATGGGAAACATCCTCTCCACATCCACTCTATCTGTGTCCTCTGGTCCTAGACTTCCCACTATAGGAAACATCCTCTCCACATCCACTCTATCTGTGTCCTCTGGTCCTAGACTCCCCCACTATGGGAAACATCCTCTCCACATACACTGTATCTGTGTCCTCTGGTCCTAGACTCCCCAACTATAGGAAACATCCTCTCCACATCCACTCTATCTGTGTCCTCTGGTCCTAGACTCCTCCCACCATAGGAAACAACCTCTCCACATCCACTCTATCTGTGTCCTCTGGTCCTAGACTCTTCCCACTATAGGAAACAACCTCCCCACATCCACTCTATCTGTGTCCTCTGGTCCTAGACTCCACCACTATGGGAAACATCCTCTCCACATCCACTCTATCTGTGTCCTCTGGTCCTAGACTCCTCCCACTATAGGAAACATCCTCTCCACATCCACTCTATCTGTGTCCTCTGGTCCTAGACTCCCCCACTATAGGAAACATCTTCTCCACATCCCCTCTATCTGTGTCCTCTGGTCCTAGACTCCCCCACTATAGGAAACATGCCCTCCACATCCACTCTATCTGTGTCCTCTGGTCCTAGACTCCCCCACTATAGGAAACATCCTCTCCACATCCACTCTATCTGTGCCCTCTGGTCCTAGACTCCCTCACTATAGGAAACATCCTCTCCACATCCACTCTATCTGTGTCCTCTGGTCCTAGACTCCCCCACTATAGGAAACATCCTCTCCACATCCACTCTATCTATGCCCTCTGGTCCTAGACTCCCACACTATAGGAAACATCCTCAGCACATCCACTCTATCTGTGTCCTCGGGTCCTAGACTCCCCCACTATAGGAAACATCCTCTCCACATCCACTCTATCTGTGTCCTCTGGTCCTAGACTCCCCACTATAGGAAACATCCTCTCCACATCCACTCTATCTGTGTCCTCTGGTCCTAGACTCCCCCACTATGGGAAACATCCTCTCCACATACACTGTATCTGTGTCCTCTGGTCCTAGACTCCCCCACTATGGGAAACATCCTCTCCACATCCACTCTATCTGTGTCCTCTGGTCCTAGACTACCCCACTATAGGAAACATCCTCTGAACATCCACTCTATCTGTGTCCTCTGGTGCTAGACTCCCCAACTATAGGAAACATCCTCTCCACATCCTCTCTATCTGTGTCCTCTGGTCCTAGACTCCCCCACTATAGGAAACAACCTCTCCACATCCACTCTCTCCGTGACATCTGTTCCAAGTATCCCCGACTATTGGAATCATCCTCTCCTCATGCACTCTCTCCGTGTCCTCTGGTCCTAGACTCCCCCACTATGGGAAACATCCTCTCCACATCCACTCTATCTGTGTCCTCTGGTCCTAGACTTCCCACTATAGGAAACATCCTCTCCACATCCACTCTATCTGTGTCCTCTGGTCCTAGACTCCCCCACTATGGGAAACATCCTCTCCACATACACTGTATCTGTGTCCTCTGGTCCTAGACTCCCCAACTATAGGAAACATCCTCTCCACATCCACTCTATCTGTGTCCTCTGGTCCTAGACTCCTCCCACCATAGGAAACAAACTCTCCACATCCACTCTGTGTCCTCTGGTCCTAGACTCTTCCCACTATAGGAAACAACCTCTCCACATCCACTCTATCTGTGTCCTCTGGTCCTAGACTCCACCACTATGGGAAACATCCTCTCCACATCCACTCTATCTGTGTCCTCTGGTCCTAGACTCCTCCCACTATAGGAAACATCCTCTCCACATCCACTCTATCTGTGTCCTCTGGTCCTAGACTCCCCCACTATAGGAAACATCTTCTCCACATCCACTCTATCTGTGTCCTCTGGTCCTAGACTCCCCCACTATAGGAAACATGCCCTCCACATCCACTCTATCTGTGTCCTCTGGTCCTAGACTCCCCCACTATAGGAAACATCCTCTCCACATCCACTCTATCTGTGCCCTCTGGTCCTAGACTCCCTCACTATAGGAAACATCCTCTCCACATCCACTCTATCTGTGTCCTCTGGTCCTAGACTCCCCCACTATAGGAAACATCCTCTCCACATCCACTCTATCTATGCCCTCTGGTCCTAGACTCCCACACTATAGGAAACATCCTCAGCACATCCACTCTATCTGTGTCCTCGGGTCCTAGACTCCCCCACTATAGGAAACATCCTCTCCACATCCACTCTATCTGTGTCCTCTGGTCCTAGACTCCCCACTATAGGAAACATCCTCTCCACATCCACTCTATCTGTGTCCTCTGGTCCTAGACTCCCCCACTATGGGAAACATCCTCTCCACATACACTGTATCTGTGTCCTCTGGTCCTAGACTCCCCCACTATGGGAAACATCCTCTCCACATCCACTCTATCTGTGTCCTCTGGTCCTAGACTACCCCACTATAGGAAACATCCTCTGAACATCCACTCTATCTGTGTCCTCTGGTGCTAGACTCCCCAACTATAGGAAACATCCTCTCCCCATCCTCTCTATCTGTGTCCTCTGGTCCTAGACTCCCCCACTATAGGAAACAACCTCTCCACATCCACTCTCTCCGTGACATCTGTTCCAAGTATCCCCGACTATTGGAATCATCCTCTCCTCATGCACTCTCTCCGTGTCCTCTGGTCCTAGACTCCCCCACTATGGGAAACATCCTCTCCACATCCACTCTATCTGTGTCCTCTGGTCCTAGACTTCCCACTATAGGAAACATCCTCTCCACATCCACTCTATCTGTGTCCTCTGGTCCTAGACTCCCCCACTATGGGAAACATCCTCTCCACATACACTGTATCTGTGTCCTCTGGTCCTAGACTCCCCAACTATAGGAAACATCCTCTCCACATCCACTCTATCTGTGTCCTCTGGTCCTAGACTCCTCCCACCATAGGAAACAAACTCTCCACATCCACTCTGTGTCCTCTGGTCCTAGACTCTTCCCACTATAGGAAACAACCTCTCCACATCCACTCTATCTGTGTCCTCTGGTCCTAGACTCCACCACTATGGGAAACATCCTCTCCACATCCACTCTATCTGTGTCCTCTGGTCCTAGACTCCTCCCACTATAGGAAACATCCTCTCCACATCCACTCTATCTGTGTCCTCTGGTCCTAGACTCCCCCACTATAGGAAACATCTTCTCCACATCCACTCTATCTGTGTCCTCTGGTCCTAGACTCCCCCACTATAGGAAACATGCCCTCCACATCCACTCTATCTGTGTCCTCTGGTCCTAGACTCCCCCACTATAGGAAACATCCTCTCCACATCCACTCTATCTGTGCCCTCTGGTCCTAGACTCCCTCACTATAGGAAACATCCTCTCCACATCCACTCTATCTGTGTCCTCTGGTCCTAGACTCCCCCACTATAGGAAACATCCTCTCCACATCCACTCTATCTATGCCCTCTGGTCCTAGACTCCCACACTATAGGAAACATCCTCAGCACATCCACTCTATCTGTGTCCTCGGGTCCTAGACTCCCCCACTATAGGAAACATCCTCTCCACATCCACTCTATCTGTGTCCTCTGGTCCTAGACTCCCCACTATAGGAAACATCCTCTCCACATCCACTCTATCTGTGTCCTCTGGTCCTAGACTCCCCCACTATGGGAAACATCCTCTCCACATACACTGTATCTGTGTCCTCTGGTCCTAGACTCCCCCACTATGGGAAACATCCTCTCCACATCCACTCTATCTGTGTCCTCTGGTCCTAGACTACCCCACTATAGGAAACATCCTCTGAACATCCACTCTATCTGTGTCCTCTGGTGCTAGACTCCCCAACTATAGGAAACATCCTCTCCCCATCCTCTCTATCTGTGTCCTCTGGTCCTAGACTCCCCCACTATAGGAAACAACCTCTCCACATCCACTCTCTCCGTGACATCTGTTCCAAGTATCCCCGACTATTGGAATCATCCTCTCCTCATGCACTCTCTCCGTGTCCTCTGGTCCTAGACTCGCCCACCATAGGAAACATCGTCTCCACATCCACTCTCTCCGTGTCCTGTGGTCCTAGACCCCCACTACAGGAAACAACCTCTCCACATCCACTCCATCTAGCCCTCTGGTACTAGACTCCCCCACTATAGGAAACATCCTCTCCACATCTCCTCTATCTGTGTCCTCTGGTCCTAGACTCCCCCAGTATAGGAAACATTCTCTCCACATCCACTCTATCTGTGTTCTCTGTTGCTAGAATCCACCACTATAGGAAACATCCTCTCCACATCCACTCTATCTGTGTCCTCTGGTCCTAGACTCCCCCAGTATAGGAAACATTCTCTCCACATCCACTCTATCTGTGTTCTCTGTTGCTAGACTCCCCCACTATAGGAAACATCCTCTCCACATCCACTCTCTCCGTGACATCTGTTCCAAGAATCCCCGACTATTGGAATCATCCTCTCCACATGCACTCTCTCCGTGTCCTCTGGTCCTAGACTCGCCCACCATAGGAAACATCGTCTCCACATCCCCTCTATCTGTGTCCTCAGATACTAGACTCCCACACTACAGGAAACATCCTCTCCGCTTCCACTCCATCTAGCCCTCTGGTACTAGACTCCCCCACTATAGGAAACATCCTCCCCACATCCCCTCTATCTGTGTCCTCTGGTCCTAGACTCCCTACTATAGGAAATATCTTCTCCACATCCACTCTATCTGTGTCCTCTGGTCCTAGACTCCCCAATATAGGAAACATCCTCTCCACATCCAGTCTCTCCGTGTCCTCTGGTCCAAGACTCCCCGACTATTGGAAACAACCTCTCCAAATCCACTCTATCTGTGTCCTCTGGTCCTAGACTCCCCCACTATAGGAAACATCCTCTCCACATCCACTCTATCTGTGTCCTCTGATCCTAGACTCCCCCACTATAGGAAACATTCTCTCCACATCCACTCTATCTGTGGTCCTAGACTCCCCCAGTATAGGAAACATCCTCTCAACATCCTCTCTATCTGTGTCCTCTGGTCCTAGACTCCCCCCACTATAGGAAACATCCTCTCCACATCCACTCTACCTGTGTCCTCTGGTCCTAGACTCCACCACTATGGGAAACATCCTCTCCACATCCACTCTATCTGTGTCCTCTGGTCCTAGACTCCCCCACTATGGGAAACATCCTCTCCACATCCACTCTATCTGTGTCCTCTGGTCCTAGACTTCCCACTATAGGAAACATCCTCTCCACATCCACTCTATCTGTGTCCTCTGGTCCTAGACTCCCCCACTATGGGAAACATCCTCTCCACATACACTGTATCTGTGTCCTCTGGTCCTAGACTCCCCAACTATAGGAAACATCCTCTCCACATCCACTCTATCTGTGTCCTCTGGTCCTAGACTCCTCCCACCATAGGAAACAACCTCTCCACATCCACTCTATCTGTGTCCTCTGGTCCTAGACTCTTCCCACTATAGGAAACAACCTCTCCACATCCACTCTATCTGTGTCCTCTGGTCCTAGACTCCACGACTATGGGAAACATCCTCTCCACATCCACTCTATCTGTGTCCTCTGGTCCTAGACTCCTCCCACTATAGGAAACATCCTCTCCACATCCACTCTATCTGTGTCCTCTGGTCCTAGACTCCCCCACTATGGGAAACATCGTCTCCACATACACACTATCTGTGTCCTCTGGTCTTAGCCTCCCCCCACTATAGGAAACATCCTCTCCACATCCATTCTATCTGTGTCCTCTGGTCCTAGACTTCACCACTATGGGAAACATCCTATCCACATCCACTCTATCTGTGTGCTCTGGTCCTAGACTCCCCCCACTATAGGAAACATCCTCTCCACATCCACTCTATCTGTGTCCTCTGGTCCTAGACTCCCCCACTATGGGAAACATCCTCTCCACATCCACTCTATCTGTGTCCTCTGGTCCTAGACACCCCCCACTATAGGAAACATCCTCTCCACATCCACTCTATCTGTGTCCTCTGGTCCTAGACTCCCCCCACTATAGGAAACATCCTCTCCACATCCACTCTATCTGTGTCCTCTGGTCCTAGACTCCACCACTATGGGAAACATCCTCTCCACATCAACTATATCTGTGTCCTCTGGTCCTAGACTCCACCACTATGGGATACATCCTCTCCACATCCACTCTATCTGTGTCCTCTGGTCCTAGACTCCCCCCACTATAGGAAACATCCTCTCCACATCCACTCTATCTGTGTCCTCTGGTCCTAGACTCCACACACTATGGGAAACATCCTCTCCACATCCACTCTATCTGTGTCCTCTTGTGCTAGACTCCCCCCACTATAGGAAACATCCTTTCCACATCCACTCTATCTGTGTCCTCTGGTCCTAGACTCCCCCCACTATAGGAAACATCCTCTCCACATCCACTCTATCTGTGTCCTCTGGTCCTAGACTCCCCCACTATGGGAAACATCCTCTCCACATCCACTCTATCTGTGTCCTCTGGTCCTAGACACCCCCCACTATAGGAAACATCCTCTTCACATCTACTCAATCTGTGTCCTCTTGTCCTAGACTGCCCCACTATGGGAAACATCCTCTCCACATCCACTCTATCTGTGTCCTCTGGTCCTGGACTCCCCCAGTATGGGAAACATCCTCTCCACATCCACTCTATCTGTCTCCTATGGTCCTAGACTCCCCCACTATAGGCAACAACCTCTCCACATTAACTCTATCTCTGTCCTCTGGTCCTAGACTCCCCCACAAAAGGAAACATCCTCTCCACATCCACTCTATCTGTGTCCTCTGGTCCTAGACTCCCCCACTATAGGAAACATCCTCTCCACATCCACTCTATCAGTGTCCTCTTGTCCTAGACTCCCCCACTGTAGGAAACATTCTCTCCACATCCACTCTATCTGTGTCCTCTGGTCCTAGACTGCCCCACTATAGGAAACATCCTCTCAACATCCACTCTATCTGTGTCCTCTGGTCCTAGACTCCCCAACTATAGGAAACATCCTCTCCACATCCACTCTATCTGTGTCCTCTGGTCCTAGACTCCTCCCACCATAGGAAACAACCTCTCCACATCCACTCTATCTGTGTCCTCTGGTCCTAGACTCCTCCCACTACAGGAAACATCCTCTCCACATCCACTCTATCTGTGACCTCTGGTCCTAGACTCCCCCACTATAGGAAACATCCCCTCCACATTCCCTCTATCTGTGTCCTCTGGTCCTAGACTCCCCCACTATAGGAAACATGCCCTCCACATCCACTCTATCTGTGTCCTCTGGTCCTAGACTCCCCCACTATAGGAAACATCCTCTCCACATCCACTCTATCTGTGTCCTCTGGTCCTAGACTCCCCCAGTATAGGAAACATCCCCTCCACGTCCACTCTATCTGTGCCCTTTGGTCCTAGACTCCCTCACTATAGGAAACATCCTCTCCACATCCACTCTATCTGTGTCCTCTGGTCCTAGACTCCCCCACTATAGGAAACATCCTCTCCACATCCACTCTATCTATGCCCACTGGTCCTAGACTCCCACACTATAGGAAACATCCTCTCCACGTCTACTCCATCTGTGTCCTCTGGTCCTAGACTCCCCCACTATAGGAAACATCACCTCCACGTCCACTCTATCTGTGTCCTCAGGTCCTAGACTCCCCAACTATAGGAAACATCCTCTCCACATCCACTCAATCTGTGCCCTCTGGTCCTAGACTCTCCCAGTATAGGAAACATCCTCTCCACATCCACTCTATCTGTGCCCTCTGGTCCTAGACCCCCCCACTATGGGAAACATCCTCTCCACATCCACTCTATCTGTGTCCTCTGGTCCTAGACTCCCCCACTATGGGAAACATCCTCTCCACATACACTCTATCTGTGTCCTCTGGTCCTAGCCTCCCCCCACTATAGGAAACATCCTCTCCACATCCATTCTATCTGTGTCCTCTGGTCCTAGACTTCACCACTATGGGAAACATCCTATCCACATCCACTCTATCTGTGTGCTCTGGTCCTAGACTCCCCCCACTATAGGAAACATCCTCTCCACATCCACTCTATCTGTGTCCTCTGGTCCTAGACTCCCCCACTATGGGAAACATCCTCTCCACATCCACTCTATCTGTGTCCTCTGGTCCTAGACTCCCCCCACTATAGGAAACAGCCTCTTCACATCTACTCTATCTGTGTCCTCTGGTCCTAGACTGCCCCACTATGGGAAACATCCTCGCCACATCCACTCTATCTGTGTCCTCTGGTCCTAGACTCCCCCAGTATGGGAAACATCCTCTCCACATCCACTCTATCTGTCTCCTCTGGTCCTAGACTCCCCCACTATAGGAAACAACCTCTCCACATTAACTCTATCTCTGTCCTCTGGTCCTAGACTCCCCCACTAAAGGAAACATCCTCTCCACATCCACTCTATCTGTGTCCTCTGGTCCTAGACTCCCCCACTATAGGAAACATCCTCTCCACATCCACACTATCAGTGTCCTCTTGTCCTAGACTCCCCCACTATAGGAAACATTCTCTCCACATCCACTCTATCTGTGTCCTCTGGTCCTAGACTGCCCCACTATAGGAAACATCCTCTCAACATCCACTCTATCTGTGTCCTCTGGTCCTAGACTCCCCAACTATAGGAAACATCCTCTCCACATCCACTCTATCTGTGTCCTCTGGTCCTAGACTCCTCCCACCATAGGAAACAACCTCTCCACATCCACTCTATCTGTGTCCTCTGGTCCTAGACTCCTCCCACTACAGGAAACATCCTCTCCACATCCACTCTATCTGTGTCCTCTGGTCCTAGACTCCCCCACTATAGGAAACATCCTCTCCACATTCCCTCTATCTGTGTCCTCTGGTCCTAGACTCCCCCACTATAGGAAACTTGCCCTCCAAATCCACTCTATCTGTGTCCACTGGTCCTAGACTCCCCCACTATAGGAAACATCCTCTCCACATCCACTCTATCTGTGTCCTCTGGTCCTAGACTCCCCCAGTATAGGAAACATCCCCTCCACGTCCACTCTATCTGTGCCCTCTGGTCCTAGACTCCCTGACTATAGAAAACATCATCTCCACATCCACTCTATCTGTGTCCTCTGGTCCTAGACTCCCCCACTATAGGAAACATCCTCTCCACATCCACTCTATCTATGCCCACTGGTCCTAGACTCCCACACTATAGGAAACATCCTCTCCACGTCTACTCCATCTGTGTCCTCTGGTCCTAGACTCCCCCACTATAGGAAACATCCCCTCCACGTCCACTCTATCTGTGTCCTCTGGTCCTAGACTCCCCAACTATAGGAAACATCCTCTCCACATCCACTCTATCTGTGTCCTCTGGTCCTAGACTCCTCGCACCATAGGAAACAACCTCTCCACATCCACTCTATCTGTGTCCTCTGGTCCTAGACTCCTCCCACTACAGGAAACATCCTCTCCACATCCACTCTATCTGTGTCCTCTGATCCTAGACTCCCCCACTATAGGAAACATCCTGTCCACATTCCCTCTATCTGTGTCCTCTGGTCCTAGACTCCCCCACTATAGGAAACATGCCCTCCACATCCACTCTATCGGTGTCCTCTGGTCCTAGACTCCCCCACTATAGGAAACATCCTCTCCACATCCACTCTATCTGTGTCCTCTGGTCCTAGACTTCCCCAGTATAGGAAACATCCCCTCCACGTTAACTCTATCTGTGTCCTCTGGTCCTAGACTCCCCCACTATAGGAAACATCCCCTCCACGTCCACTCTATCTGTGTCCTCTGGTCCTAGACTCCCCCACTATAGGAAACATCCTCTCCACATCCACTCTATCTATGCCCTCTGGTCCTAGACTCCCACACTATAGGAAACATCCTCACCACATCCACTCTATCTGTGTCCTCGGGTCCTAGACTCCCCCACTATAGGAAACATCCTCTCCACATCCACTCTATCTGTGGCCTCTGGTCCTAGACTCCCCCACTATAGGAAACATCCTCACCACATCCACTCTACCTGTGCCCTCTGGTCCTAGACTCCACCACTATAGGAAACATCCTCTCCACATCCTCTCTATCTGTGCCCTCTGGTCCTAGTCTCTCCCAGTATAGGAAACATCCTCTCCACATCCACTCTATCTGTGTCCTCTGGTCCTAGACCCCCCCACTATAGGACACATCCTCTCCACATCCACTCTATCTGTATCCTCTGGTCCTAAACCCCCCCACTATAGGAAACATCCCCTCCACATCCACTCTATCTGTGTCGTCTGGTCCTAGACTCCCCACTATAGGAAACATCCTCTCCACATCCACTCTATCTGTGTCCTCTGGTCCTAGACTCCCCCAGTATAGGAAACATCCCCTCCACGTCCACTCTATCTGTGCCCTCTGCTCCTAGACTCCCCCACTATAGGAAACATCCTCTCCACATCCACTCTATCAGTGTCCTCTGGTCCTAGACTCCAAAACTATGGGAAACATCCTCTCCACATCCACTCTATCTGTGTCGTCTGGTCCTAGACTCCCCCCACTATAGGAAACATCCTCTCCACATCCACTCTATCAGTGTCCTCTGGTCGTAGACTCCAAAACTATGGGAAACATCCTCTCCACATCCACTCTATCTGTGTCCTCTAGTCCTAGACTCCCCCCACTATATTAAACATGTTCTCCATATCCACTCTATCTGTATCCTCTGGTCGTAGACTCCCCCACTATAGGAAACATCCTCTCCACATCCACTCTATCTGTGTCCTCTGGTCCTAGACTCCCCCCACTATAGGAAACATCCTCTCCACATCCACTCTATCTGTGTCCTCTGGTCCTTGACTCCCCCACTATGGGAAACATCCTCTCCACATCCACTCTATCTGTGTCCTCTGGTCCTAGACTCCCCCCACTATAGGAAACATCCTCTCCACATCCACTCTATCTGTGTCCTCTGGTCCTAGACTGCCCCACTATGGGAAACATCCTCTCCACATCCACTCTATCTGTGTCCTCTGGTCCTAGACTCCCCCAGTATTGGAAACATCCTCTCCACATCCACTCTATCTGTGTCGTCTGGTCCTAGACCCCCCCACTATAGGACACATCCTCTCCACATCCACTCTATCTGTATCCTCTGGTCCTAAACCACCCCACTATAGGAAACATCCCCTCCACATCCACTCTATCTGTGTCGTCTGGTCCTAGTCTCCCCACTATAGGAAACATCCTCTCCACATCCACTCTATCTGTGTCCTCTGGTCCTAGACTCCTCCCACTATAGGAAACATCCTCTCCACATCCACTCTATCAGTGTTCTCTGGTCCTAGACTCCACCACTATGGGAAACATCCTCTCCACATCCACTCTATCTGTGTCCTCTAGTCCTAGACTCCCCCGACTATATTAAACATCCTCTCCACATCCACTCTATCTGTATCCTCTGGTCCTAGACTCCCCCACTATAGGAATCATCCTCTCCACATCCACTCTATCTGTGTCCTCTGGTCCTAGACTCCCCCACTATGGGAAACATCCTCTCCACATCCACTCTATCGGTGTCCTCTGGTCCTAGACTCCCCCCACTATAGGAAACATCCTCTCCACATCCACTCTATCTGTGTCCTCTGGTCCTAGACTGCCCCACTATGGGAAACATCCTCTCCACATCCACTCTATCTGTGTCCTCTGGTCCTGGACTCCCCCAGTATGGGAAACATCCTCTCCACATCCACTCTATCTGTCTCCTCTGGTCCTAGACTCCCCCACTATAGGAAACAACCTCTCCACATCAACTCTATCTCTGTCCTCTGGTCCTAGACTCCCCCACTGAAGGAAACATCCTCTCCACATCCACTCTATCTGTGTCCTCTGGTCCTAGACTCCCCCACTATAGGAAACATCCTCTCCACATTCACTCTATCTGAGTCCTCTAGTCCTAGACTCCACCACTATGGGAAACATCCTCTCCACATCCACTCTATCTGTGTCCTCTGGTCCTAGACTCCCCCACTATAGGAAACATCCACTCCACATTCCCTCTATCTGTGTCCTCTGGTCCTAGACTCCCCCACTATAGGAAACATGCCCTCCACATCCACTCTATCTGTGTCCTCTGGTCCTAGACTCCCCCACTATAGGAAACATCCTCTCCACATCCACTCTATCTGTGTCCTCTGGTCCTAGACTCCCCCACTATAGGAAACATCCCCTCCACGTCCACTCTATCTGTGCCCTCTGCTCCTAGACTCCCTCACTATAGGAAACATCCTCTCCACATCCACTCAATCTGTGTCCTCTGGTCCTAGACTCCCCCACTATAGGAAACATCCTCTCCACATCCACTCTATCTGTGGCCTCTGGTCCTAGACTCCCCCACTATAGGAAACATCCTCACCACATCCACTCTACCTGTGCCCTCTGGTCCTAGACTCCACCACTATAGGAAACATCCTCTCCACATCCACTCTATCTGTGCCCTCTGGTCCTAGTCTCTCCCAGTATAGGAAACATCCTCTCCACATCCACTCTATCTGTATCCTCTGGTCCTAGACCCCCCCACTATAGGACACATCCTCTCCACATCCACTCTATCTGTATCCTCTGGTCCTAAACCCCCCCACTATAGGAAACATCCCCTCCACATCCACTCTATCTGTGTCGTCTGGTCCTAGACTCCCCACTATAGGAAACATCCTCTCCACATCCACTCTATCTGTGTCCTCTGGTCCTAGACTCCCCCAGTATAGGAAACATCCCCTCCACGTCCACTCTATCTGTGCCCTCTGCTCCTAGACTCCCTCACTATAGGAAACATCCTCTCCACATCCACTCTATCAGTGGTCCTAGACTCCAAAACTATGGGAAACATCCTCTCCACATCCACTCTATCTGTGTCGTCTGGTCCTAGACTCCCCCCACTATAGGAAACATCCTCTCCACATCCACTCTATCAGTGTCCTCTGGTCGTAGACTCCAAAACTATGGGAAACATCCTCTCCACATCCACTCTATCTGTGTCCTCTAGTCCTAGACTCCCCCCACTATATTAAACATCCGCTCCACATCCACTCTATCTGTATCCTCTGGTCCTAGACTCCCCCACTATAGGAAACATCCTCTCCACATCCACTCTATCTGTGTCCTCTGGTCCTAGACTCCCCCCACTATAGGAAACATCCTCTCCACATCCACTCTATCTGTGTCCTCTGGTCCTTGACTCCCCCACTATGGGAAACATCCTCTCCACATCCACTCTATCTGTGTCCTCTGGTCCTAGACTCCCCCCACTATAGGAAACATCCTCTCCACATCCACTCTATCTGTGTCCTCTGGTCCTAGACTGCCCCACTATGGGAAACATCCTCTCCACATCCACTCTATCTGTGTCCTCTGGTCCTAGACTCCCCCAGTATTGGAAACATCCTCTCCACATCCACTCTATCTGTGTCCTCTGGTCCTAGACCCCCCCACTATAGGACACATCCTCTCCACATCCACTCTATCTGTATCCTCTGGTCCTAAACCCCCCCCCACTATAGGAAACATCCTCTCCACATCCTCTCTCTCTGTGTCGTCTGGTCCTAGACTCCCCCACTATAGGAAACATCCCCTCCACATCCACTCTATCTGTGTCGTCTGGTCCTAGACTCCCCACTATAGGAAACATCCTCTCCACATCCACTCTATCTGTGTCCTCTGGTCCTAGACTCCTCCCACTATAGGAAACATCCTCTCCACATCCACTCTATCAGTGTCCTCTGGTCCTAGACTCCACCACTATGGGAAACATCCTCTCCACATCCACTCTATCTGTGTCCTCTAGTCCTAGACTCCCCCCACTATATTAAACATCCTCTCCACATCCACTCTATCTGTATCCTCTGGTCCTAGACTCCCCCACTATAGGAAACATCCTCACCACATCCACTCTATCTGTGTCCTCTGGTCCTAGACTCCCCCACTATGGGAAACATCCTCTCCACATCCACTCTATCGGTGTCCTCTGGTCCTAGACTCCCCCCACTATAGGAAACATCCTCTCCACATCCACTCTATCTGTGTCCTCTGGTCCTAGACTGCCCCACTATGGGAAACATCCTCTCCACATCCACTCTATCTGTGTCCTCTGGTCCTGGACTCCCCCAGTATGGGAAACATCCTCTCCACACGCACTCTATCTGTCTCCTCTGGTCCTAGACTCCCCCACTATAGGAAACAACCTCTCCACATCAACTCTATCTCTGTCCTCTGGTCCTAGACTCCCCCACTGAAGGAAACATCCTCTCCACATCCACTCTATCTGTGTCCTCTGGTCCTAGACTCCCCCACTATAGGAAACATCCTCTCCACATTCACTCTATCTGAGTCCTCTAGTCCTAGACTCCACCACTATGGGAAACATCCTCTCCACATCCACTCTATCTGTGTCCTCTGGTCCTAGACTCCCCCACTATAGGAAACATCCTCTCCACATTCCCTCTATCTGTGTCCTCTGGTCCTAGACTCCCCCACTATAGGAAACATGCCCTCCACATCCACTCTATCTGTGTCCTCTGGTCCTAGACTCCCCCACTATAGGAAACATCCTCTCCACATCCACTCTATCTGTGTCCTCTGGTCCTAGACTCCCCCACTATAGGAAACATCCCCTCCACGTCCACTCTATCTGTGCCCTCTGCTCCTAGACTCCCTCACTATAGGAAACATCCTCTCCACATCCACTCAATCTGTGTCCTCTGGTCCTAGACTCCCCCACTATAGGAAACATCCTCTCCACATCCACTCTATCTGTGTGCTCTGGTCCTAGACTCCCCCCACTATAGGAAACATCCTCTCCACATCCACTCTATCAGTGTCCTCTGGTCCTAGACTCCACCACTATGGGAAACATCCTCTCCACATCCACTCTATCTGTGTCCTCTGGTCCTAGACTCCACCACTATGGGAAACATCCTCTCCACATCAACTATATCTGTGTCCTCTGGTCCTAGACTCCACCACTATGGGATACATCCTCTCCACATCCACTCTATCTGTGTCCTCTGGTCCTAGACTCCCCCCACTATAGGAAACATACTCACCACATCCACTCTATCTGTGTCCTCGGGTCCTAGACTCCCCCACTATAGGAAACATCCTCTCCACATCCACTCTATCTGTGTCCTCTGGTCCTAGACTCCCCCACTATAGGAAACATCCTTTCCACATCCACTCTATCTGTGTCCTCTGGTCCTAGACTCCACCACTATGGGAAACATCCTCACCACATCCACTCTACCTGTGCCCTCTGGTCCTAGACTCCACCACTATAGGAAACATACTCTCCACATCCACTCTATCTGTGCCCTCTGGTCCTAGACTCCCCCAGTATAGGAAACATCCCCTCCACATCCACTCTATCTGTGCCCTCTGGTCCTAGACTCCCTCACTATAGGAAACATCCTCTCCACATCCACTCTATCTGAGTCCTCTGGTCCTAGACTCCCCTACTATAGGAAACATCCTCTCCACATCCACTCTATCTGTGTCCTCTGGTCCTAGACTCCCACACTATGGGAAACATCCTCTCCACGTCTACTCTATCTGTGTCCTCTGGTCCTAGCCTCCCCCCACTATAGGAAACATCCTCTCCACATCCATTCTATCTGTGTCCTCTGGTCCTAGACTTCACCACTATGGGAAACATCCTATCCACATCCACTCTATCTGTGTGCTCTGGTCCTAGACTCCCCCCACTATAGGAAACATTCTCTCCACATCCACTCTATCTGTGTCCTCTGGTCCTAGACTCCCCCACTATAGGAAACATCCTCTCCACATCCACTCTATCTGTGTGCTCTGGTCCTAGACTCCCCCCACTATAGGAAACATCCTCTCCACATCCACTCTATCAGTGTCCTCTGGTCCTAGACTCCACCACTATGGGAAACATCCTCTCCACATCCACTCTATCTGTGTCCTCTGGTCCTAGACTCCACCACTATGGGAAACATCCTCTCCACATCAACTATATCTGTGTCCTCTGGTCCTAGACTCCACCACTATGGGATACATCCTCTCCACATCCACTCTATCTGTGTCCTCTGGTCCTAGACTCCCCCCACTATAGGAAACATACTCACCACATCCACTCTATCTGTGTCCTCGGGTCCTAGACTCCCCCACTATAGGAAACATCCTCTCCACATCCACTCTATCTGTGTCCTCTGGTCCTAGACTCCCCCACTATAGGAAACATCCTTTCCACATCCACTCTATCTGTGTCCTCTGGTCCTAGACTCCACCACTATGGGAAACATCCTCACCACATCCACTCTACCTGTGCCCTCTGGTCCTAGACTCCACCACTATAGGAAACATCCTCTCCACATCCACTCTATCTGTGCCCTCTGGTCCTAGACTCCCCCAGTATAGGAAACATCCCCTCCACATCCACTCTATCTGTGCCCTCTGGTCCTAGACTCCCTCACTATAGGAAACATCCTCTCCACATCCTCTCTATCTGTGTCCTCTGGTCCTAGACTCCCCTACTATAGGAAACATCCTCTCCACATCCACTCTATCTGTGTCCTCTGGTCCTAGACTCCCACACTATGGGAAACATCCTCTCCACGTCTACTCTATCTGTGTCCTCAGGTCCTAGCCTCCCCCCACTATAGGAAACATCCTCTCCACATCCATTCTATCTGTGTCCTCTGGTCCTAGACTTCACCACTATGGGAAACATCCTATCCACATCCACTCTATCTGTGTGCTCTGGTCCTAGACTCCCCCCACTATAGGAAACATCCTCTCCACATCCACTCTATCTGTGTCCTCTGGTCCTAGACTCCCCCACTATGGGAAACATCCTCTCCACATCCACTCTATCTGTGTCCTCTGGTCCTAGACACCCCCCACTATAGGAAACATCCTCTCCACATCCACTCTATCTGTGTCCTCTGGTCCTAGACTCCCCCCGCTATAGGAAACATCCTCTCCACATCCACTCTATCTGTGTCCTCTGGTCCTAGACTCCACCACTATGGGAAACATCCTCTCCACATCAACTATATCTGTGTCCTCTGGTCCTAGACTCCACCACTATGGGATACATCCTCTCCACATCCACTCTATCTGTGTCCTCTGGTCCTGGACTCCCCCCACTATAGGAAACATACTCACCACATCCACTCTATCTGTGTCCTCGGGTCCTAGACTCCCCCACTATAGGAAACATCCTCTCCACATCCACTCTATCTGTGTCCTCTGGTCCTAGACTCCCCCAGTATAGGAAACATCCTCACCACATCCACTCTATCTGTGTCCTCTGGTCCTAGACACCCCCCACTATAGGAAACATCCTCTCCACATCCACTCTATCTGTGTCCTCTGGTCCTAGACTCCCCCCGCTATAGGAAACATCCTCTCCACATCCACTCTATCTGTGTCCTCTGGTCCTAGACTCCACCACTATGGGAAACATCCTCTCCACATCAACTATATCTGTGTCCTCTGGTCCTAGACTCCACCACTATTCGATACATCCTCTCCACATCCACTCTATCTGTGTCCTCTGGTCCTAGACTCCCCCCACTATAGGAAACATACTCACCACATCCACTCTATCTGTGTCCTCGGGTCCTAGACTCCCCCACTATAGGAAACATCCTCTCCACATCCACTCTATCTGTGTCCTCTGGTCCTAGACTCCACCACTATGGGAAACATCCTCTCCACATCCACTCTATCTGTGTCCTCTGGTCCTAGACTCCACCACTATGGGAAACATCCTCTCCACATCCACTCTACCTGTGCCCTCTGGTCCTAGACTCTCCCAGTATAGGAAACATCCTCTCCACATCCACTCTATCTGTGTCCTCTGGTCCTAGACCCCCCCACTATAGGACACATCCTCTCCACATCCACTCTATCTGTATCCTCTGGTCCTAAACCCCCCCACTATAGGAAACATCCCCTCCACATCCACTCTATCTGTGCCCTCTGGTCCTAGACTCCCACACTATAGGAAACATTCTCTCCACATCCACTCTATCTGTGTCCTCTGGTCCTAGACTCCCCCACTATAGGAAACATCCTCTCCACATCCACTCTATCTATGCCCTCGGGTCCTAGACTCCCACACTGTAGGAAACATCCTCTCCACGTCTACTCTATCTGTGTCCTCTGGTCGTATACTCCCCCACTATAGGAAACATCCTCACCACATCCACTCTATCTGTGTCCTCGGGTCCCAGACTCCCCCACTATAGGAAACATCCTCTCCACATCCACTCTATCTGTGTCCTCTGGTCCTAGACTCCCCCACTATAGGAAACATCCTCACCACATCCACTCTACCTGTGCCCTCTGGTCCTAGACTCCACCACTATGGGAAACATCCTCTCCACATCCACTCTATCTGTGTCCTCTAGTCCTAGACACCACCACTATAGGAAACATCCTCTCCACATCCACTCTATCTGTGTCCTCTAGTCCTAGACTCCACCACTATAGGAAACATCCTCTCCACATCCACTCTATCTGTGCCCTCTGGTCCTAGACTCTCCCAGTATAGGAAACATCCTCTCAACATCCACTCTATCTGTGTCCTCTGCTCCTAGACCCCCCCACTATAGGACACATCCTCTCCACATCCACTCTATCTGTATCCTCTGGTCCTAGACCCCCCCACTATAGGAAACATCCCCTCCACATCCACTCTATCTGTGTCGTCTGGTCCTAGACTCCCCACTATAGGAAACATCCTCTCCACATCCACTCTATCTGTGTCCTCTGGTCCTAGACTCCCCCACTATGGGAAACATCCTCTCCACATCCACTCTATCTGTGTCCTCTGGTCCTAGACTCCCCACTATGGGAAACATCCTCTCCACATCCACTCTATCTGTGTCCTCTGGTCCTAGACTCCCCCACTATAGGAAACATCCTCTCCACGTCCACTCTATCTGTGCCCTCTCGTCCTAGACTCCCTCAGTATAGGAAACATCCACACCACATCCACTCTACCTGTGCCCTCTGGTCCTAGACTCCCTCACTATAGGAAACATCCTCTCCACATCCACACTATCTATGCCCTCTGGTCCTAGACTCCCACACTATAGGAAACATCCTCACCACATCCACTCTATCTGTGTCCTCGGGTCCTAAACTCCCTCACTATAGGAAACATCCTCTCCACATCCACTCTATCTGTGTCCTCTGGTCCTAGACTCCCCCCACTATAGGAAACATCCTCTCCAGATCCACTCTATCAGTGTCCTCTGGTCCTAGACCACCCCACTATAGGAAACATCCCCTCCACGTCCACTCTATCTGTGCCCTCTGCTCCTAGACTCCCTCACTATAGGAAACATCCTCTCCACATCCACTCAATCTGTGTCCTCTGGTCCTAGACTCCCCCACTATAGGAAACATCCTCTCCACATCCACTCTATCTGTGGCCTCTGGTCCTAGACTCCCCCACTATAGGAAACATCCTCACCACATCCACTCTACCTGTGCCCTCTGGTCCTAGACTCCACCACTATAGGAAACATCCTCTCCACATCCACTCTATCTGTGCCCTCTGGTCCTAGTCTCTCCCAGTATAGGAAACATCCTCTCCACATCCACTCTATCTGTGTCCTCTGGTCCTAGACCCCCCCACTATAGGACACATCCTCTCCACATCCACTCTATCTGTATCCTCTGGTCCTAAACCCCCCCACTATAGGAAACATCCCCTCCACATCCACTCTATCTGTGTCGTCTGGTCCTAGACTCCCCACTATAGGAAACATCCTCTCCACATCCACTCTATCTGTGTCCTCTGGTCCTAGACTCCCCCAGTATAGGAAACATCCCCTCCACGTCCACTCTATCTGTGCCCTCTGCTCCTAGACTCCCTCACTATAGGAAACATCCTCTCCACATCCACTCTATCAGTGGTCCTAGACTCCAAAACTATGGGAAACATCCTCTCCACATCCACTCTATCTGTGTCGTCTGGTCCTAGACTCCCCCCACTATAGGAAACATCCTCTCCACATCCACTCTATCAGTGTCCTCTGGTCGTAGACTCCAAAACTATGGGAAACATCCTCTCCACATCCACTCTATCTGTGTCCTCTAGTCCTAGACTCCCCCCACTATATTAAACATCCGCTCCACATCCACTCTATCTGTATCCTCTGGTCCTAGACTCCCCCACTATAGGAAACATCCTCTCCACATCCACTCTATCTGTGTCCTCTGGTCCTAGACTCCCCCCACTATAGGAAACATCCTCTCCACATCCACTCTATCTGTGTCCTCTGGTCCTTGACTCCCCCACTATGGGAAACATCCTCTCCACATCCACTCTATCTGTGTCCTCTGGTCCTAGACTCCCCCCACTATAGGAAACATCCTCTCCACATCCACTCTATCTGTGTCCTCTGGTCCTAGACTGCCCCACTATGGGAAACATCCTCTCCACATCCACTCTATCTGTGTCCTCTGGTCCTAGACTCCCCCCACTATAGGAAACATCCTCTCCACATCCACTCTATCTGTGTCCTCTGGTCCTTGACTCCCCCACTATGGGAAACATCCTCTCCACATCCACTCTATCTGTGTCCTCTGGTCCTAGACTCCCCCCACTATAGGAAACATCCTCTCCACATCCACTCTATCTGTGTCCTCTGGTCCTAGACTGCCCCACTATGGGAAACATCCTCTCCACATCCACTCTATCTCTGTCCTCTGGTCCTAGACTCCCCCAGTATTGGAAACATCCTCTCCACATCCACTCTATCTGTGTCCTCTGGTCCTAGACCCCCCCACTATAGGACACATCCTCTCCACATCCACTCTATCTGTATCCTCTGGTCCTAAACCCCCCCCCACTATAGGAAACATCCTCTCCACATCCTCTCTCTCTGTGTCGTCTGGTCCTAGACTCCCCCACTATAGGAAACATCCCCTCCACATCCACTCTATCTGTGTCGTCTGGTCCTAGACTCCCCACTATAGGAAACATCCTCTCCACATCCACTCTATCTGTGTCCTCTGGTCCTAGACTCCTCCCACTATAGGAAACATCCTCTCCACATCCACTCTATCAGTGTCCTCTGGTCCTAGACTCCACCACTATGGGAAACATCCTCTCCACATCCACTCTATCTGTGTCCTCTAGTCCTAGACTCCCCCCACTATATTAAACATCCTCTCCACATCCACTCTATCTGTATCCTCTGGTCCTAGACTCCCCCACTATAGGAAACATCCTCACCACATCCACTCTATCTGTGTCCTCTGGTCCTAGACTCCCCCACTATGGGAAACATCCTCTCCACATCCACTCTATCGGTGTCCTCTGGTCCTAGACTCCCCCCACTATAGGAAACATCCTCTCCACATCCACTCTATCTGTGTCCTCTGGTCCTAGACTGCCCCACTATGGGAAACATCCTCTCCACATCCACTCTATCTGTGTCCTCTGGTCCTGGACTCCCCCAGTATGGGAAACATCCTCTCCACACGCACTCTATCTGTCTCCTCTGGTCCTAGACTCCCCCACTATAGGAAACAACCTCTCCACATCAACTCTATCTCTGTCCTCTGGTCCTAGACTCCCCCACTGAAGGAAACATCCTCTCCACATCCACTCTATCTGTGTCCTCTGGTCCTAGACTCCCCCACTATAGGAAACATCCTCTCCACATTCACTCTATCTGAGTCCTCTAGTCCTAGACTCCACCACTATGGGAAACATCCTCTCCACATCCACTCTATCTGTGTCCTCTGGTCCTAGACTCCCCCACTATAGGAAACATCCTCTCCACATTCCCTCTATCTGTGTCCTCTGGTCCTAGACTCCCCCACTATAGGAAACATGCCCTCCACATCCACTCTATCTGTGTCCTCTGGTCCTAGACTCCCCCACTATAGGAAACATCCTCTCCACATCCACTCTATCTGTGTCCTCTGGTCCTAGACTCCCCCACTATAGGAAACATCCCCTCCACGTCCACTCTATCTGTGCCCTCTGCTCCTAGACTCCCTCACTATAGGAAACATCCTCTCCACATCCACTCAATCTGTGTCCTCTGGTCCTAGACTCCCCCACTATAGGAAACATCCTCTCCACATCCACTCTATCTGTGTGCTCTGGTCCTAGACTCCCCCCACTATAGGAAACATCCTCTCCACATCCACTCTATCAGTGTCCTCTGGTCCTAGACTCCACCACTATGGGAAACATCCTCTCCACATCCACTCTATCTGTGTCCTCTGGTCCTAGACTCCACCACTATGGGAAACATCCTCTCCACATCAACTATATCTGTGTCCTCTGGTCCTAGACTCCACCACTATGGGATACATCCTCTCCACATCCACTCTATCTGTGTCCTCTGGTCCTAGACTCCCCCCACTATAGGAAACATACTCACCACATCCACTCTATCTGTGTCCTCGGGTCCTAGACTCCCCCACTATAGGAAACATCCTCTCCACATCCACTCTATCTGTGTCCTCTGGTCCTAGACTCCCCCACTATAGGAAACATCCTTTCCACATCCACTCTATCTGTGTCCTCTGGTCCTAGACTCCACCACTATGGGAAACATCCTCACCACATCCACTCTACCTGTGCCCTCTGGTCCTAGACTCCACCACTATAGGAAACATCCTCTCCACATCCACTCTATCTGTGCCCTCTGGTCCTAGACTCCCCCAGTATAGGAAACATCCCCTCCACATCCACTCTATCTGTGCCCTCTGGTCCTAGACTCCCTCACTATAGGAAACATCCTCTCCACATCCACTCTATCTGTGTCCTCTGGTCCTAGACTCCCCTACTATAGGAAACATCCTCTCCACATCCACTCTATCTGTGTCCTCTGGTCCTAGACTCCCACACTATGGGAAACATCCTCTCCACGTCTACTCTATCTGTGTCCTCTGGTCCTAGCCTCCCCCCACTATAGGAAACATCCTCTCCACATCCATTCTATCTGTGTCCTCTGGTCCTAGACTTCACCACTATGGGAAACATCCTATCCACATCCACTCTATCTGTGTGCTCTGGTCCTAGACTCCCCCCACTATAGGAAACATTCTCTCCACATCCACTCTATCTGTGTCCTCTGGTCCTAGACTCCCCCACTATAGGAAACATCCTCTCCACATCCACTCTATCTGTGTGCTCTGGTCCTAGACTCCCCCCACTATAGGAAACATCCTCTCCACATCCACTCTATCAGTGTCCTCTGGTCCTAGACTCCACCACTATGGGAAACATCCTCTCCACATCAACTATATCTGTGTCCTCTGGTCCTAGACTCCACCACTATGGGATACATCCTCTCCACATCCACTCTATCTGTGTCCTCTGGTCCTAGACTCCCCCCACTATAGGAAACATACTCACCACATCCACTCTATCTGTGTCCTCGGGTCCTAGACTCCCCCACTATAGGAAACATCCTCTCCACATCCACTCTATCTGTGTCCTCTGGTCCTAGACTCCCCCACTATAGGAAACATCCTTTCCACATCCACTCTATCTGTGTCCTCTGGTCCTAGACTCCACCACTATGGGAAACATCCTCACCACATCCACTCTACCTGTGCCCTCTGGTCCTAGACTCCACCACTATAGGAAACATCCTCTCCACATCCACTCTATCTGTGCCCTCTGGTCCTAGACTCCCCCAGTATAGGAAACATCCCCTCCACATCCACTCTATCTGTGCCCTCTGGTCCTAGACTCCCTCACTATAGGAAACATCCTCTCCACATCCACTCTATCTGTGTCCTCTGGTCCTAGACTCCCCTACTATAGGAAACATCCTCTCCACATCCACTCTATCTGTGTCCTCTGGTCCTAGACTCCCACACTATGGGAAACATCCTCTCCACGTCTACTCTATCTGTGTCCTCAGGTCCTAGCCTCCCCCCACTATAGGAAACATCCTCTCCACATCCATTCTATCTGTGTCCTCTGGTCCTAGACTTCACCACTATGGGAAACATCCTATCCACATCCACTCTATCTGTGTGCTCTGGTCCTAGACTCCCCCCACTATAGGAAACATCCTCTCCACATCCACTCTATCTGTGTCCTCTGGTCCTAGACTCCCCCACTATGGGAAACATCCTCTCCACATCCACTCTATCTGTGTCCTCTGGTCCTAGACACCCCCCACTATAGGAAACATCCTCTCCACATCCACTCTATCTGTGTCCTCTGGTCCTAGACTCCCCCCGCTATAGGAAACATCCTCTCCACATCCACTCTATCTGTGTCCTCTGGTCCTAGACTCCACCACTATGGGAAACATCCTCTCCACATCAACTATATCTGTGTCCTCTGGTCCTAGACTCCACCACTATGGGATACATCCTCTCCACATCCACTCTATCTGTGTCCTCTGGTCCTAGACTCCCCCCACTATAGGAAACATACTCACCACATCCACTCTATCTGTGTCCTCGGGTCCTAGACTCCCCCACTATAGGAAACATCCTCTCCACATCCACTCTATCTGTGTCCTCTGGTCCTAGACTCCCCCAGTATAGGAAACATCCTCACCACATCCACTCTATCTGTGTCCTCTGGTCCTAGACACCCCCCACTATAGGAAACATCCTCTCCACATCCACTCTATCTGTGTCCTCTGGTCCTAGACTCCCCCCGCTATAGGAAACATCCTCTCCACATCCACTCTATCTGTGTCCTCTGGTCCTAGACTCCACCACTATGGGAAACATCCTCTCCACATCAACTATATCTGTGTCCTCTGGTCCTAGACTCCACCACTATTCGATACATCCTCTCCACATCCACTCTATCTGTGTCCTCTGGTCCTAGACTCCCCCCACTATAGGAAACATACTCACCACATCCACTCTATCTGTGTCCTCGGGTCCTAGACTCCCCCACTATAGGAAACATCCTCTCCACATCCACTCTATCTGTGTCCTCTGGTCCTAGACTCCACCACTATGGGAAACATCCTCTCCACATCCACTCTATCTGTGTCCTCTGGTCCTAGACTCCACCACTATGGGAAACATCCTCTCCACATCCACTCTACCTGTGCCCTCTGGTCCTAGACTCTCCCAGTATAGGAAACATCCTCTCCACATCCACTCGATCTGTGTCCTCTGGTCCTAGACCCCCCCACTATAGGACACATCCTCTCCACATCCACTCTATCTGTATCCTCTGGTCCTAAACCCCCCCACTATAGGAAACATCCCCTCCACATCCACTCTATCTGTGCCCTCTGGTCCTAGACTCCCACACTATAGGAAACATTCTCTCCACATCCACTCTATCTGTGTCCTCTGGTCCTAGACTCCCCCACTATAGGAAACATCCTCTCCACATCCACTCTATCTATGCCCTCGGGTCCTAGACTCCCACACTGTAGGAAACATCCTCTCCACGTCTACTCTATCTGTGTCCTCTGGTCGTATACTCCCCCACTATAGGAAACATCCTCACCACATCCACTCTATCTGTGTCCTCGGGTCCCAGACTCCCCCACTATAGGAAACATCCTCTCCACATCCACTCTATCTGTGTCCTCTGGTCCTAGACTCCCCCACTATAGGAAACATCCTCACCACATCCACTCTACCTGTGCCCTCTGGTCCTAGACTCCACCACTATGGGAAACATCCTCTCCACATCCACTCTATCTGTGTCCTCTAGTCCTAGACACCACCACTATAGGAAACATCCTCTCCACATCCACTCTATCTGTGTCCTCTAGTCCTAGACTCCACCACTATAGGAAACATCCTCTCCACATCCACTCTATCTGTGCCCTCTGGTCCTAGACTCTCCCAGTATAGGAAACATCCTCTCAACATCCACTCTATCTGTGTCCTCTGGTCCTAGACCCCCCCACTATAGGACACATCCTCTCCACATCCACTCTATCTGTATCCTCTGGTCCTAGACCCCCCCACTATAGGAAACATCCCCTCCACATCCACTCTATCTGTGTCGTCTGGTCCTAGACTCCCCACTATAGGAAACATCCTCTCCACATCCACTCTATCTGTGTCCTCTGGTCCTAGACTCCCCCACTATGGGAAACATCCTCTCCACATCCACTCTATCTGTGTCCTCTGGTCCTAGACTCCCCACTATGGGAAACATCCTCTCCACATCCACTCTATCTGTGTCCTCTGGTCCTAGACTCCCCCACTATAGGAAACATCCTCTCCACGTCCACACTATCTGTGCCCTCTCGTCCTAGACTCCCTCAGTATAGGAAACATCCACACCACATCCACTCTACCTGTGCCCTCTGGTCCTAGACTCCCTCACTATAGGAAACATCCTCTCCACATCCACACTATCTATGCCCTCTGGTCCTAGACTCCCACACTATAGGAAACATCCTCACCACATCCACTCTATCTGTGTCCTCGGGTCCTAAACTCCCTCACTATAGGAAACATCCTCTCCACATCCACTCTATCTGTGTCCTCTGGTCCTAGACTCCCCCCACTATAGGAAACATCCTCTCCAGATCCACTCTATCAGTGTCCTCTGGTCCTAGACCACCCCACTATAGGAAACATCCTCTCCACATCCACTCTATCTGTGTCCTCTGGTCCTAGACTCCCCCACTATAGGATACATTCTCACCACATCTACTCTACCTGTGCCCTCTGGTCGTAGACTCCACCACTATAGGAAACATCCTCTCCACATCCATTCTATCTGTGCCCTCTGGTCCTAGACTCTCCCAGTATAGGAAACATCCTCTCCACATCCACTCTATCTGTGTCCTCTGGTCCTAGACCCCCCCACTATAGGAAACATCCTCTCCGCATCCACTCTATCTGTATCCTCGTGTCCTAGACCCCCCCACTATAGGAAACATCCCCTACACATCCACTCTATCTGTGTCCTCTGGTCCTAGACTCCCCACTATAGGAAACATCCTCTCCACATCCACTCTATCTGTGTCCTCTGGTCCTAGACTCCCCCACTATGGGAAACATCCTCTCCACATCCACTCTATCTGTGTCCTCTGGTCCTAGACTCCCCACTATGGGAAACATCCTCTCCACATCCACTCTATCTGTGTCCTCTGGTCCTAGACTCCCCCACTATGGGAAACATCCTCTCCACATCCACTCTATCTGTGTCCTCTGGTCCTAGACTCCCCACTATGGGAAATATCCCCTCCACATCCACTCTATCTGTGTCCTCTGGTCCGAGACTCCCCACTATGGGAAACATCCTCTCCACATCCACTCTATCTGTCTCCTCGGGTCCTAGACTCCCCCACTATAGGAAACAACCTCTCCACATCAACTCTATCTCTGTCCTCTGGTCCTAGACTCCCCCACTAAAGGAAACATCCTCTCCACATGCACTCTATCTGTGTCCTCTGGTCCTAGACTCCCCCACTATAGGAAACATCCTCTCCACATCCACTCTATCAGTGTCCTCTTGTCCTAGACTCCCCCACTATAGGAAACATTCTCTCCACATCCACTCTATATGTGTCCTCTGGTCCTAGACTGCCCCACTATAGGAAACATCCTCTCAACATCCACTCTATCTGTGTCCTCTGGTCCTAGACTCCCCAACTATAGGAAACATCCTCTCCACATTCCCTCTATCTGTGTCCTCTGGTCCTAGACTCCCCACTATGGGAAACATCCTCTCCACATCCACTCTATCTGTGTCCTCTGGTCCTAGACTCCCCCACTATGGGAAACATCCTCTCCACATACACTCTATCTGTGTCCTCTGGTCCTAGCCTCCCCCCACTATAGGAAACATCCTCTCCACATCCATTCTATCTGTGTCCTCTGGTCCTAGACTTCACCACTATGGGAAACATCCTATCCACATCCACTCTATCTGTGTCCTCTGGTCCTAGACCACCCCACTATAGGAAACATCCTCTCCACATCCACTCAATCTGTGTCCTCTGGTCCTAGACTCCCCCACTATAGGATACATTCTCACCACATCTACTCTACCTGTGCCCTCTGGTCGTAGACTCCACCACTATAGGAAACATCCTCTCCACATCCACTCTATCTGTGTCCTCTGGTCCTAGACTCCCCCACTATAGGAAACATCCTCTCCACATCCACTCTATCTGTGTCCTATGGTCCTAGACTCCCTCAGTATAGGAAACATCCCCTCCACGTCCACTCTATCTGTGCCCTCTGGTTCTAGACTCCCTCACTATAGGAAACATCCTCTCCACATCCACTCTATCTGTGTCCTCTGGTCCTAGACTCCCCCACTATAGGAAACATCCTCTCCACATCCACTCTATCTATGCCCTCTGGTCCTAGACTCCCACACTATAGGAAACATCCTCTCCACGTCTACTCTATCTGTGTCCTCTGGTCCTAGACTCCCCCACTATAGGAAACATCCCCTCCACGTCCACTCTATCTGTGCCCTCTCGTCCTAGACTCCCTCAGTATAGGAAACATCCTCACCACATCCACTCTACCTGTGCCCTCTGGTCCTAGACTCCCCCACTATAGGAAACATCCTCTCCACATTCCCTCTATCGGTGTCCTCTGGTCCTAGACTCCCTCACTATAGGAAACATGCCCTCCACATCCACTCTATCTGTGTCCTCTGCTCCTAGAGTCCCCCACTATAGGAAACATCCTCTCCACATCCACTCTATCTGTGTCCTCTGGTCCTAGACTCACCCAGTATAGGAAACATCCCCTCCAAGTCCACTCTATCTGTGCCCTCTGGTCCTAGACTCCCTCACTATAGGAAACATCCTCTCCACATCCACTCTATCTGTGTCCTCTGGTCCTAGACTCCCCCACTATAGGAAACATCCTCTCCACATCCACTCTATCTATGCCCTCTGGTCCTAGACTCCCACACTGTAGGAAACATCCTCTCCACGTCTACTCTATCTGTGTCCTCTGGTCGTATACTCACCCACTATAGGAAACATCCTCACCACATCCACTCTATCTGTGTCCTCGGGTCCCAGACTCCCCCACTATAGGAAACATCCTCTCCACATCCACTCTATCTGTGTCCTCTGGTCCTAGACTCCCCCACTATAGGAAACATCCTCACCACATCCACACTATCTGTGTCCTCTAGTCCTAGACACCACCACTATAGGAAACATCCTCTCCACATCCACTCTATCTGTGCCCTCTGGTCCTAGACTCCACCACTATGGGAAACATCCTCTCCACATCCACTCTATGTGTGTCCTCTAGTCCTAGACTCCACCACTATAGGAAACATCGTCTCCACATCCACTCTATCTGTGTCCTCTAGTCCTAGACTCCACCACTATAGGAAACATCCTCTCCACATCCACTCTATCTGTGCCCTCTGGTCCTAGACTCTCCCAGTATAGGAAACATCCTCTCCACATCCACTCTATCTGTGTCCTCTGGTCCTAGACCCCCCCCACTATAGGACACATCCTCTCCACATCCACTCTATCTGTATCCTCTGGTCCTAGACCCCCCCACTATAGGAAACATCCCCTCCACATCCACTCTATCTGTGTCGTCTGGTCCTAGACTCCCCACTATAGGAAACATCCTTTCCACATCCACTCTATCTGTGTCCTCTGGTCCTAGACTCCCCCACTATGGGAAACATCCTCTCCACATCCACTCTATCTGTGTCCTCTGGTCCTAGACTCCCCCACTATAGGAAACATCCTCTCCACGTCCACTCTATCTGTGCCCTCTCGTCCTAGACTCCCTCAGTATAGGAAACATCCACACCACATCCACTCTACCTGTGCCCTCTGGTCCTAGACTCCCTCACTATAGGAAACATCCTCTCCACATCCACACTATCTATGCCCTCTGGTCCTAGACTCCCACACTATAGGAAACATCCTCACCACATCCACTCTATCTGTGTCCTCGGGTCCTGAACTCCCTCACTATAGGAAACATCCTCTCCACATCCACTCTATCTGTGTCCTCTGGTCCTAGACTCCCCCCACTATAGGAAACATCCTCTCCAGATCCACTCTATCAGTGTCCTCTGGTCCTAGACCACCCCACTATAGGAAACATCCTCTCCACATCCACTCTATCTGTGTCCTCTGGTCCTAGACTCCCCCACTATAGGATACATTCTCACCACATCTACTCTACCTGTGCCCTCTGGTCGTAGACTCCACCACTATAGGAAACATCCTCTCCACATCCATTCTATCTGTGCCCTCTGGTCCTAGACTCTCCCAGTATAGGAAACATCCTCTCCACATCCACTCTATCTGTGTCCTCTGGTCCTAGACCCCCCCACTATAGGAAACATCCTCTCCGCATCCACTCTATCTGTATCCTCGTGTCCTAGACACCCCCACTATAGGAAACATCCCCTACACATCCACTCTATCTGTGTCCTCTGGTCCTAGACTCCCCACTATAGGAAACATCCTCTCCACATCCACTCTATCTGTGTCCTCTGGTCCTAGACTCCCCCACTATGGGAAACATCCTCTCCACATCCACTCTATCTGTGTCCTCTGGTCCTAGACTCCCCACTATGGGAAACATCCTCTCCACATCCACTCTATCTGTGTCCTCTGGTCCTAGACTCCCCCACTATGGGAAACATCCTCTCCACATCCACTCTATCTGTGTCCTCTGGTCCTAGACTCCCCACTATGGGAAACATCCTCTCCACATCCACTCTATCTGTGTCCTCTGGTCCTAGACTCCCCCACTATGGGAAACATCCTCTCCACATACACTCTATCTGTGTCCACTGGTCCTAGCCTCCCCCCACTATAGGAAACATCCTCTCCACATCCATTCTATCTGTGTCCTCTGGTCCTAGACTTCATCACTATGGGAAACATCCTATCCACATCCACTCTATCTGTGTGCTCTGGTCCTAGACTCCCCCCACTATAGGAGACATCCTCTCCACATCAACTCTACCTGTGTCCTCTGGTCCTAGACCCCCACTATGGGAAACATCCTCTCTACATCCACTCTATCTGTGTCCTCTGGTCCTAGACACCCCCCACTATAGGAAACATCCTCTCCACATCCACTCTATCTGTGTCCTCTGGTCCTAGACTCCCCCCACTATAGGAAACATCCTCTCCACATCCACTCTATCTGTGTCCTCTGGTCCTAGACTCCCCCCACTATAGGAAACATCCTCTCCACATCCACTCTATCTGTGTCCTCTTGTGCTAGACTCCCCCCACTATAGGAAATATCCTCTCCACATCCACTCTATCTGTGTCCTCTGGTCCTAGACTCCCCCCAGTATAGGAAACATCCTCTCCACATCCACTCTATCTGTGTCCTCTGGTCCTAGACTCCCCCACTATGGGAAACATCCTCTCCACATCCACTCTATCTGTGTCCTCTGGTCCTAGACTCCCCCCACTATAGGAAACATCCTCTTCACATCTACTCTATCTGTGTCCTCTGGTCCTAGACTGCCCCACTATGGGAAACATCCTCTCCACATCCACTCTATCTGTGTCCTCTGGTCCTAGACTCCCCCAGTATGGGAAACATCCTCTCCACATCCACTCTATCTGTCTCCTCTGGTCCTAGACTCCCCCACTATAGGAAACAACCTCTCCACATCAACTCTATCTCTGTCCTCTGGTCCTAGACTCCCCCACTAAAGGAAACATCCTCTCCACATCCACTCTATCTGTGTCCTCTGGTCCTAGACTCCCCCACTATAGGAAACATCCTCTCCACATCCACTCTATCAGTGTCCTCTTGTCCTAGACTCCCCCACTATAGGAAACATCCTCTCAACATCCACTCTATCTGTGTCCTCTGGTCCTAGACTCCCCAACTATAGGAAACATCCTCTCCACATTCCCTCTATCTGTGTCCTCTGGTCCTAGACTCCCCACTATGGGAAACATCCTCTCCACATCCACTCTATCTGTGTCCTCTGGTCCTAGACTCCACCACTATGGGAAACATCCTCTCCACATACACTCTATCTGTGTCCTCTGGTCCTAGCCTCCCCCCACTATAGGAAACATCCTCTCCACATCCATTCTATCTGTGTCCTCTGGTCCTAGACTTCACCACTATGGGAAACATCCTATCCACATCCACTCTATCTGTGTCCTCTGGTCCTAGACCACCCCCACTATAGGAAACATCCTCTCCACATCCACTCAATCTGTGTCCTCTGGTCCTAGACTCCCCCACTATAGGATACATTCTCTACCACATCTACTCTACCTGTGCCCTCTGGTCGTAGACTCCACCACTATAGGAAACATCCTCTCCACATCCATTCTATCTGTGCCCTCTGGTCCTAGACTCTCCCAGTATAGGAAACATCCTCTCCACATCGACTCTATCTGTGTCCTCTGGTCCTAGACCCCCCCACTATAGGAAACATCCTCTCCGCATCCACTCTATCTGTATCCTCGTGTCCTAGACCCCCCCCACTATAGGAAAACATCCCCTACACATCCACTCTATCTGTGTCCTCTGGTCCTAGACTCCCCACTATAGGAAACATCCTCTCCACAACCACTCTATCTGTGTCCTCTGGTCCTAGACTCCCCCACTATGGGAAACATCCTCTCCACATCCACTCTATCTGTGTCCTCGTGGTCCTAGACTCCCCACACTATGGGAAACATCCTCTGCCACATCCACTCTAGTCTGTGTCCTCTGGTCCTAGACTCCCCACTATGGGGAAACATCCTCTCCACATCCACTCTATCTGTGTCCTCTGGGTCCTAGACTCCCCCACTATGGGAAACATCCTCTCCACATACACTCTATCTGTGTCCTCTGGTCCTAGCCTCCCCCCACTATAGGGAAACATCCTCTCCACATCCATTCTATCTGTGTCCTCTGGTCCTAGGACGTCACCACTATGGGAAACATCCTATCCACATCCACTCTATCTGTGTGCTCTGGTCCTAGACGTCCCCCTACTATAGGAAACATCCTCTCCACATCCACTCTATCTGTGTCCTCTGGTCCTAGACTCCCCCACCTATGGGAAACATCCTCTCCACATCCACTCTATCTGTGTCCTCTGGTCCTAGACACCCCCCACTATAAGAAACATCCTCTCCACATCCACTCTATCTGTGTCTTCTGGTCCTAGACTCCCCCCCACTATAGGAAACATCCTCTCCACATTCACTCTATCTGTGTCCTCTGGTCCTAGACTCCCCCAGGTATGGGAAACATCCTCTCCACATCCACTCTATCTGTGTCGTCTGGTCCTAGACTCCCCACTATAGGAAACATCCTCTCCACATCCACTCTATCTGTGTCCTCTGGTCCTAGACTCCCCCACTATGGGAAACATCCTCTCCACATCCACTCTATCTGTGTCCTCTTGGTCCTATGACTCCCCACTATGGAAACATCCTCTCCACATCCACTCTATCTGTGTCCTCTGGTCCTAGACTCCCCCACTATAGGAAACATCCCCTCCACGTCCACTCTATCTGTGCCCTCTCGTCTCGTCCCTAGACTCCCTCAGTATAGGAAACATCCTCACCCACATCCACTCTACCTGTGCCCTCTGGTCCTAGACTCCCCCACTATAGGAAACATCCTCTCCAAATCCACTCTATCTGTGTCCTCTGGTCCTAGACTCCCCCACTATGGGAAACATCCTCTCCACCGTCCAGTCTATCTGTGTCCTCTGGTCCTAGACTCCCCCACTATAGGAAACATCCCCTCCACGTCCACTCTATCTGTGCCCTCTGGTCCTAGACTCCCTCACTATAGGAAACATCCACTCCACATCCACTCTATCTGTGTCCTCTGGTCCTAGACTCCCCCACTATAGGAAACATCCTCTCCACATCCACACTATCTATGCCCTTTGGTCCTAGACTCCCACACTATAGGGAAACATCCTCACCACATCCACTCTATCTGTGTCCTCGGGTCCTAGACTCCCCCACTATAGGAAACATCCTCTCCACATCCACACTATCTATGCCCTCTGGTCCTAGACTCCCACACTATAGGAAACATCCTCTCCACATCCACTCTATCTGTGTCCTCAGGTCCTAGACCTAGCCCCCACTATAGGAAACATCCTCTCCACATCCACACTATCTATGCCCTCTGGTCCTAGACTCCCCCGACTATAGGAAACATCCTCTCCAGATCCACTCTATCTGTGTCCTCTGGTCCTAGACCACCCCACTATAGGAAACATCCTCTCCACATCCACTCTATCTGTGTCCTCTGGTCCTAGACTCCCCCACTATAGGATACATTCTCACCACATCTACTCTACCTGTGCCCTCTGGTCGTAGACTCCACCACTATAGGAAACATCCTCTCCACATCCATTCTATCTGTGCCCTCTGGTCCTAGACTCTCCCAGTATAGGAAACATCCTCTCCACATCCACTCTATCTGTGTCCTCTGGTCCTAGACCCCCCCACTATAGGAAACATCCTCTCCGCATCCACTCTATCTGTATCCTCGTGTCCTAGACCCCCCCACTATAGGAAACATCCCCTACACATCCACTCTATCTGTGTCCTCTGGTCCTAGACTCCCCACTATAGGAAACATCCTCTCCACATCCACTCTATCTGTGTCCTCTGGTCCTAGACTCCCCCACTATGGGAAACATCCTCTCCACATCCACTCTATCTGTGTCCTCTGGTCCTAGACTCCCCACTATGGGAAACATCCTCTCCACATCCACTCTATCTGTGTCCTCTGGTCCTAGACTCCCCCAATATAGGAAACATCCTCTCCACATCCACACTATCTGTGTCCTCTGGTCCTAGACTCCCCCACTATAGGAAACATCATCTCCACATCCACTCTGCCTGTGTACTCTGGTCCTAGACTCCCCCACTATAGGATACATTCTCACAACATCTACTCTACCTGTGCCCTCTGGTCGTAGACTCCACCACTATAGGAAACATCCTCTCCACATCCATTCTATCTGTGCCCTCTGGTCCTAGACTCTCCCAGTATAGGAAACATCCTCTCCACATCCACTCTATCTGTGTCCTCTGGTCCTAGACCCCCCCACTATAGGAAACATCCTCTCCACATCCACTCTATCTGTGTCCTCTGGTCCTAGACTCCCTCACTATGGGAAACATCCTCTCCACATCCACTCTATCTGTGTCCTCTGGTCCTAGACTCCCCACTATGGGAAACATCCTCTCCACATCCACTCTATCTGTGTCCTCTGGTCCTAGACTCCCCCACTATGGGAAACATCCTCTCCACATCCACTCTATCTGTGTCCTCTGGTCCTAGACTCCCCCCACTATAGGAAACATCCTCTCCACATCCACTCTATCTGTGTCCTCTGGTCCTAGACTCCCCCACTATGGGAAACATCCTCTCCACATCCACTCGATCTGTGTCCTCTGGTCCTAGACTCCCCCCACTATAGGAAACATCCTCTTCACATCTACTCTATCTGTGTCCTCTGGTCCTAGACTGCCCCACTATGGGAAACATCCTCTCCACATCCACTCTATCTGTGTCCTCTGGTCCTAGACTCCCCCAGTATGGGAAACATCCTCTCCACATCCACTCTATCTGTCACCTCTGGTCCTAGACTCCCCCACTATAAGAAACAACCTCTCCACATCAACTCTATCTCTGTCCTCTGGTCCTAGACTCCCCCACTAAAGGAAACATCCTCTCCACATCCACTCTATCTGTGTCCTCTGGTCCTAGACTCCCCCACTATAGGAAACATCCTCTCCACATCCACTCTATCAGTGTCCTCTTATCCTAGACTCCCCCACTATAGGAAACATTCTCTCCACATCCACTCTATCTGTGTCCTCTGGTCCTAGACTGCCCCACTATAGGAAACATCCTCTCCACATCCACACTATCTATGCCCTCTGGTCCTAGACTCCCCCGACTATAGGAAACATCCTCTCCAGATCCACTCTATCTGTGTCCTCTGGTCCTAGACCACCCCACTATAGGAAACATACTCTCCACATCCACTCTATCTGTGTCCTCTGGTCCTAGACTCCCCCACTATAGGATACATTCTCACCACATCTACTCTACCTGTGCCCTCTGGTCGTAGACTCCACCACTATAGGAAACATCCTCTCCACATCCATTCTATCTGTGCCCTCTGGTCCTAGACTCTCCCAGTATAGGAAACATCCTCTCCACATCCACTCTATCTGTGTCCTCTGGTCCTAGACCCCCCCACTATAGGAAACATCCTCTCCGCATCCACTCTATCTGTATCCTCGTGTCCTAGACCCCCCCACTATAGGAAACATCCCCTACACATCCACTCTATCTGTGTCCTCTGGTCCTAGACTCCCCACTATAGAAAACATCCTCTCCACATCCACTCTATCTGTGTCCTCTGGTCCTAGACTCCCCCACTATGGGAAACATCCTCTCCACATCCACTCTATCTGTGTCCTCTGGTCCTAGACTCCCCACTATGGGAAACATCCTCTCCACATCCACTCTATCTGTGTCCTCTGGTCCTAGACTCCCCCACTATGGGAAACATCCTCTCCACATCACTCTATCTGTGTCCTCTGGTCCTAGACTCCCCCCACTATAGGAAACATCCTCTCCACATCCACTCTATCTGTGTCCTCTGGTCCTAGACTCCCCCACTATGGGAAACATCCTCTCCACATCCACTCGATCTGTGTCCTCTGGTCCTAGACTCCCCCACTATAGGAAACATCCTCTTCACATCTACTCTATCTGTGTCCTCTGGTCCTAGACTGGCCCACTATGGGAAACATCCTCTCCACATCCACTCTATCTGTGTCCTCTGGTCCTAGACTCCCCCAGTATGGGAAACATCCTCTCCACATCCACTCTATCTGTCACCTCTGGTCCTAGACTCCCCCACTATAAGAAACAACCTCTCCACATCAACTCTATCTCTGTCCTCTGGTCCTAGACTCCCCCACTAAAGGAAACATCCTCTCCACATCCACTCTATCTGTGTCCTCTGGTCCTAGACTCCCCCACTATAGGAAACATCCTCTCCACATCCACTCTATCAGTGTCCTCTTGTCCTAGACTCCCCCACTATAGGAAACATTCTCTCCACATCCACTCTATCTGTGTCCTCTGGTCCTAGACTGCCCCACTATAGGAAACATCCTCTCAACATCCACTCTATCTGTGTCCTCTGGTCCTAGACTCCCCAACTATAGGAAACATCCTCTCCACATTCCCTCTATCTGTGTCCTCTGGTCCTAGACTCCCCCACTATGGGAAACATCCTCTCCACATACACTCTATCTGTGTCCTCTGGTCCTAGCCTACCCCCCACTATAGGAAACATCCTCTCCACATCCATTCTATCTGTGTCCTCTGGTCCTAGACTTCACCACTATGGGAAACATCCTATCCACATCCACTCTATCTGTGTCCTCTGGTCCTAGACCACCCCACTATAGGAAACATCCTCTCCACATCCACTCAATCTGTGTCCTCTGGTCCTAGACTCCCCCACTATAGGATACATTCTCACCACATCTACTCTACCTGTGCCCTCTGGTCGTAGACTCCACCACTATAGCAAACATCCTCTCCACATCCATTCTATCTGTGCCCTCTGGTCCTAGACTCTCCCAGTATAGGAAACATCCTCTCCACATCCACTCTATCTGTGTCCTCTGGTCCTAGACCCCCCCACTATAGGAAACATCCTCTCCGCATCCACTCTATCTGTATCCTCGTGTCCTAGACCCCCCCACTATAGGAAACATCCCCTACACATCCACTCTATCTGTGTCCTCTGGTCCTAGACTCCCCACTATAGGAAACATCCTCTCCACATCCACTCTATCTGTGTCCTCTGGTCCTAGACCCCCCCACTATAGGACACATCCTCTCCACATCCACTCTATCTGTATCCTCTGGTCCTAGACCCCCCCCACTATAGGAAACATCCCCTCCACATCCACTCTATCTGTGTATTCTGGTCCTAGACTCCCCACTATAGGAAACATCCTCTCCACATCCACTCTATCTGTGTCCTCTGGTCTTAGACTCCCCCACTATGGGAAACATCCTCTCCACATCCACTCTATCTGTGTCCTCTGGTCCTAGACTCCCCACTATGGGAAACATCCTCTCCACATACACTCTATCCGTGTCCTCTGGTCCTAGACTCCCCCCACTATAGGAAATATCCTCTCCAGATCCACACTACCTGTGTCCTCTGGTCCTAGACTCCACCACTATGGGAAACATCCTCTCCACATCCACTCTATCTGTGTGCTCTGGTCCTAGACTCCCCACACTATAGGAAACATCCTCTCCACATCCACTCTATCTGTGTCCTCTGGTCCTAGACTCCCCCACTATGGGAAACATCCTCTCCACCCACTCTATCTGTGTCCTCTGGTCCTAGACTCCCCCCACTATAGGAAACATCCTCTCCACATCCACTCTATCTGTGCCCTCTGGTCCTAGACTCCCCCAGTATAGGAAACATCCTCTCCACATCCACTCTGTCTGTGTCCTCTGGTCCTAGACCCCCCCCCCACTATAGGAAACATCCTCTCCACATTCACTCTATCTGTGTCCTCGGGTCCTAGACTCCCCCCACTATAGGAAACATCCTCTCCACATCCACTCTATCTGTGTCCTCTGGTCCTAGACTCCCCCCACTAAAGGAAACATCCTCTCCACATCCACTCTATCAGTGTCCTCTGGTCCTAGACTCCACCACTATGGGAAACATCCTCTCCACATCCACTCTATCTGTGTCCTCTAGTCCTAGACTCCCCCCACTATATTAAACATCCTCTCCACATCCAGTCTATCTGTATCCTCTGGTCCTAGACTCCCCCACTATAGGAAACATCCTCTCCACATCCACTCTATCTGTGTCATCTGGTCCTAGACTCCCCCCACTATAGGAAACATCCTCTCCACATCCACTCTATCTGTGTCCTCTGGTCCTAGTCTCCCCCACTATGGGAAACATCCTCTCCACATCCACTCTATCTGTGTCCTCTGGTCCTAGACTCCCCCCACTATAGGAAACATCCTCTCCACATCCACTCTATCTGTGTCCTCTGGTCCTAGACTGCCCCACTATGGGAAACATCCTCTCCACATCCACTCTATCTGTGTCCTCTGGTCCTAGACTCCCCCACTAAAGGAAACATCCTCTCCACATCCACCCTATCTGTGTCCTCTGGTACTAGACTCCCCTACTATAGGAAACATCCTCTCCACATCCACTCTATCTGTGTCCTCTAGTCCTAGACTCCACCACTATGGGAAACATCCTCTCCACATCAACTCTATCTGTGTCCTCTAGTCCTAGACTCCCCCCACTATATTAAACATCCTCTCCACATCCACTCTATCTGTGTCCTCTGGTCCTAGACTCCACTACTATGGGAAACATCCTCTCCACATCCACTCTATCTGGGTCGTCTGGTCCTAGACTCCCCACTATAGGAAACATCCTCTCCACATCCACTCTATCTGTGTCCTCTGGTCCTAGACTCCCCCAGTATAGGAAACATCCCCTCCACGTCCACTCTATCTGTGCCCTCTGGTCCTAGACTCCCTCACTATAGGAAACATCCTCTCCACATCCACTCTATCTGTGTCCTCTGGTCCTAGACTCCCCCACTATGGGAAACATCCTCTCCACATACACTCTATCTGTGTCCTCTGGTCCTAGCCTCCCTCCACTATAGGAAACATCCTCTCCACATCCATTCTATCTGTGTCCTCTGGTCCTAGACTTCACCACTATGGGAAACATCCTATCCACATCCACTCTATCTGTGTGCTCTGGTCCTAGACTCCCCCCACTATAGGAGACATCCTCTCCACATCCACTCTATCTGTGTCCTCTGGTCCTAGACCCCCACTATGGGAAACATCCTCTCCACATCCACTCTATCTGTGTCCTCTGGTCCTAGACACCCCCCACTATAGGAAACATCCTCTCCACATCCACTCTATCTGTGTCCTCTGGTCCTAGACTCCCCCCACTTTAGGAAACATCCTCTCCACATCCACTCTATCTGTGTCCTCTGGTCCTAGACTCCCCCCACTATAGGAAACATCCTCTCCACATCCACTCCATCTGTGTCCTCTTGTTCTAGACTCCCCCCACTATAGGAAATATCCTGTCCACATCCACTCTATCTGTGTCCTCTGGTCCTAGACTCCCCCCACTATAGGAAACATCCTCTCCACATGCACTCTATCTGTGTCCTCTGGTCCTAGACTCCCCCACTATGGGAAACATCCTCTCCACATCCACTCTATCTGTGCCCTCTGGTCCTAGACTCTCCCAGTATAGGAAACATCCTCTCCACATCCACTCTATCTGTGTCCTCTGGTCCTAGACCCCCCCACTATAGGACACATCCTCTCCACATCCACTCTATCTGTATCCTCTGGTCCTAGACCCCCCCACTATAGGAAACATCCCCTCCACATCCACTCTATCTATGTCGTCTGGTCCTAGACTCCCCACTATAGGAAACATCCTCTCCACATCCACTCTATCTGTGTCCTCTGGTCCTAGACTCCCCCACTATAGGAAACATCCTCTCCACATCCACTCTATCTGTGTCATCTGGTCCTAGACTCCCCCCACTATAGGAAACATCCTCTCCACATCCACTCTATCTGTGTCCTCTGGTCCTAGTCTCCCCCACTATGGGAAACATCCTCTCCACATCCACTCTATCTGTGTCCTCTGGTCCTAGACTCCCCCCACTATAGGAAACATCCTCTCCACATCCACTCTATCTGTGTCCTCTGGTCCTAGACTGCCCCACTATGGGAAACATCCTCTCCACATCCACTCTATCAGTGTCCTCTTGTCCTAGACTCCCCCACTATAGGAAACATTCTCTCCACATCCACTCTATCTGTGTCCTCTGGTCCTAGACTGCCCCACTATAGGAAACATCCTCTCCACATCCACACTATCTATGCCCTCTGGTCCTAGACTCCCCCGACTATAGGAAACATCCTCTCCAGATCCACTCTATCTGTGTCCTCTGGTCCTAGACCACCCCACTATAGGAAACATCCTCTCCACATCCACTCTATCTGTGTCCTCTGGTCCTAGACTCCCCCACTATAGGATACATTCTCACCACATCTACTCTACCTGTGCCCTCTGGTCGTAGACTCCACCACTATAGGAAACATCCTCTCCACATCCATTCTATCTGTGCCCTCTGGTCCTAGACTCTCCCAGTATAGGAAACATCCTCTCCACATCCACTCTATCTGTGTCCTCTGGTCCTAGACCCCCCCACTATAGGAAACATCCTCTCCGCATCCACTCTATCTGTATCCTCGTGTCCTAGACCCCCCCACTATAGGAAACATCCCCTACACATCCACTCTATCTGTGTCCTCTGGTCCTAGACTCCCCACTATAGAAAACATCCTCTCCACATCCACTCTATCTGTGTCCTCTGGTCCTAGACTCCCCCACTATGGGAAACATCCTCTCCACATCCACTCTATCTGTGTCCTCTGGTCCTAGACTCCCCACTATGGGAAACATCCTCTCCACATCCACTCTATCTGTGTCCTCTGGTCCTAGACTCCCCCACTATGGGAAACATCCTCTCCACATCACTCTATCTGTGTCCTCTGGTCCTAGACTCCCCCCACTATAGGAAACATCCTCTCCACATCCACTCTATCTGTGTCCTCTGGTCCTAGACTCCCCCACTATGGGAAACATCCTCTCCACATCCACTCGATCTGTGTCCTCTGGTCCTAGACTCCCCCCACTATAGGAAACATCCTCTTCACATCTACTCTATCTGTGTCCTCTGGTCCTAGACTGGCCCACTATGGGAAACATCCTCTCCACATCCACTCTATCTGTGTCCTCTGGTCCTAGACTCCCCCAGTATGGGAAACATCCTCTCCACATCCACTCTATCTGTCACCTCTGGTCCTAGACTCCCCCACTATAAGAAACAACCTCTCCACATCAACTCTATCTCTGTCCTCTGGTCCTAGACTCCCCCACTAAAGGAAACATCCTCTCCACATCCACTCTATCTGTGTCCTCTGGTCCTAGACTCCCCCACTATAGGAAACATCCTCTCCACATCCACTCTATCAGTGTCCTCTTGTCCTAGACTCCCCCACTATAGGAAACATTCTCTCCACATCCACTCTATCTGTGTCCTCTGGTCCTAGACTGCCCCACTATAGGAAACATCCTCTCAACATCCACTCTATCTGTGTCCTCTGGTCCTAGACTCCCCAACTATAGGAAACATCCTCTCCACATTCCCTCTATCTGTGTCCTCTGGTCCTAGACTCCCCCACTATGGGAAACATCCTCTCCACATACACTCTATCTGTGTCCTCTGGTCCTAGCCTATCCCCCACTATAGGAAACATCCTCTCCACATCCATTCTATCTGTGTCCTCTGGTCCTAGACTTCACCACTATGGGAAACATCCTATCCACATCCACTCTATCTGTGTCCTCTGGTCCTAGACCACCCCACTATAGGAAACATCCTCTCCACATCCACTCAATCTGTGTCCTCTGGTCCTAGACTCCCCCACTATAGGATACATTCTCACCACATCTACTCTACCTGTGCCCTCTGGTCGTAGACTCCACCACTATAGCAAACATCCTCTCCACATCCATTCTATCTGTGCCCTCTGGTCCTAGACTCTCCCAGTATAGGAAACATCCTCTCCACATCCACTCTATCTGTGTCCTCTGGTCCTAGACCCCCCCACTATAGGAAACATCCTCTCCGCATCCACTCTATCTGTATCCTCGTGTCCTAGACCCCCCCACTATAGGAAACATCCCCTACACATCCACTCTATCTGTGTCCTCTGGTCCTAGACTCCCCACTATAGGAAACATCCTCTCCACATCCACTCTATCTGTGTCCTCTGGTCCTAGACCCCCCCACTATAGGACACATCCTCTCCACATCCACTCTATCTGTATCCTCTGGTCCTAGACCCCCCCCACTATAGGAAACATCCCCTCCACATCCACTCTATCTGTGTATTCTGGTCCTAGACTCCCCACTATAGGAAACATCCTCTCCACATCCACTCTATCTGTGTCCTCTGGTCTTAGACTCCCCCACTATGGGAAACATCCTCTCCACATCCACTCTATCTGTGTCCTCTGGTCCTAGACTCCCCACTATGGGAAACATCCTCTCCACATACACTCTATCCGTGTCCTCTGGTCCTAGACTCCCCCCACTATAGGAAATATCCTCTCCAGATCCACACTACCTGTGTCCTCTGGTCCTAGACTCCACCACTATGGGAAACATCCTCTCCACATCCACTCTATCTGTGTGCTCTGGTCCTAGACTCCCCACACTATAGGAAACATCCTCTCCACATCCACTCTATCTGTGTCCTCTGGTCCTAGACTCCCCCACTATGGGAAACATCCTCTCCACCCACTCTATCTGTGTCCTCTGGTCCTAGACTCCCCCCACTATAGGAAACATCCTCTCCACATCCACTCTATCTGTGCCCTCTGGTCCTAGACTCCCCCAGTATAGGAAACATCCTCTCCACATCCACTCTGTCTGTGTCCTCTGGTCCTAGACCCCCCCCCACTATAGGAAACATCCTCTCCACATTCACTCTATCTGTGTCCTCAGGTCCTAGACTCCCCCCACTATAGGAAACATCCTCTCCACATCCACTCTATCTGTGTCCTCTGGTCCTAGACTCCCCCCACTAAAGGAAACATCCTCTCCACATCCACTCTATCAGTGTCCTCTGGTCCTAGACTCCACCACTATGGGAAACATCCTCTCCACATCCACTCTATCTGTGTCCTCTAGTCCTAGACTCCCCCCACTATATTAAACATCCTCTCCACATCCAGTCTATCTGTATCCTCTGGTCCTAGACTCCCCCACTATAGGAAACATCCTCTCCACATCCACTCTATCTGTGTCATCTGGTCCTAGACTCCCCCCACTATAGGAAACATCCTCTCCACATCCACTCTATCTGTGTCCTCTGGTCCTAGTCTCCCCCACTATGGGAAACATCCTCTCCACATCCACTCTATCTGTGTCCTCTGGTCCTAGACTCCCCCCCACTATAGGAAACATCCTCTCCACATCCACTCTATCTGTGTCCTCTGGTCCTAGACTGCCCCACTATGGGAAACATCCTCTCCACATCCACTCTATCTGTGTCCTCTGGTCCTAGACTCCCCCACTAAAGGAAACATCCTCTCCACATCCACCCTATCTGTGTCCTCTGGTACTAGACTCCCCTACTATAGGAAACATCCTCTCCACATCCACTCTATCTGTGTCCTCTAGTCCTAGACTCCACCACTATGGGAAACATCCTCTCCAAATCAACTCTATCTGTGTCCTCTAGTCCTAGACTCCCCCCACTATATTAAACATCCTCTCCACATCCACTCTATCTGTGTCCTCTGGTCCTAGACTCCACTACTATGGGAAACATCCTCTCCACATCCACTCTATCTGGGTCGTCTGGTCCTAGACTCCCCACTATAGGAAACATCCTCTCCACATCCACTCTATCTGTGTCCTCTGGTCCTAGACTCCCCCAGTATAGGAAACATCCCCTCCACGTCCACTCTATCTGTGCCCTCTGGTCCTAGACTCCCTCACTATAGGAAACATCCTCTCCACATCCACTCTATCTGTGTCCTCTGGTCCTAGACTCCCCCACTATGGGAAACATCCTCTCCACATACACTCTATCTGTGTCCTCTGGTCCTAGCCTCCCTCCACTATAGGAAACATCCTCTCCACATCCATTCTATCTGTGTCCTCTGGTCCTAGACTTCACCACTATGGGAAACATCCTATCCACATCCACTCTATCTGTGTGCTCTGGTCCTAGACTCCCCCCACTATAGGAGACATCCTCTCCACATCCACTCTATCTGTGTCCTCTGGTCCTAGACCCCCACTATGGGAAACATCCTCTCCACATCCACTCTATCTGTGTCCTCTGGTCCTAGACACCCCCCACTATAGGAAACATCCTCTCCACATCCACTCTATCTGTGTCCTCTGGTCCTAGACTCCCCCCACTTTAGGAAACATCCTCTCCACATCCACTCTATCTGTGTCCTCTGGTCCTAGACTCCCCCCACTATAGGAAACATCCTCTCCACATCCACTCCATCTGTGTCCTCTTGTTCTAGACTCCCCCCACTATAGGAAATATCCTGTCCACATCCACTCTATCTGTGTCCTCTGGTCCTAGACTCCCCCCACTATAGGAAACATCCTCTCCACATGCACTCTATCTGTGTCCTCTGGTCCTAGACTCCCCCACTATGGGAAACATCCTCTCCACATCCACTCTATCTGTGCCCTCTGGTCCTAGACTCTCCCAGTATAGGAAACATCCTCTCCACATCCACTCTATCTGTGTCCTCTGGTCCTAGACCCCCCCACTATAGGACACATCCTCTCCACATCCACTCTATCTGTATCCTCTGGTCCTAGACCCCCCCACTATAGGAAACATCCCCTCCACATCCACTCTATCTATGTCGTCTGGTCCTAGACTCCCCACTATAGGAAACATCCTCTCCACATCCACTCTATCTGTGTCCTCTGGTCCTAGACTCCCCCACTATAGGAAACATCCTCTCCACATCCACTCTATCTGTGTCATCTGGTCCTAGACTCCCCCCACTATAGGAAACATCCTCTCCACATCCACTCTATCTGTGTCCTCTGGTCCTAGTCTCCCCCACTATGGGAAACATCCTCTCCACATCCACTCTATCTGTGTCCTCTGGTCCTAGACTCCCCCCACTATAGGAAACATCCTCTCCACATCCACTCTATCTGTGTCCTCTGGTCCTAGACTGCCCCACTATGGGAAACATCCTCTCCACATCCACTCTATCTGTGTCCTCTGGTCCTAGACTCCCCCAGTATGGGAAACATCCTCTCCACATCCACTCTATCTGTCTCCTCTGGTCCTAGACTCCCCCACTATAGGAAACAACCTCTCCACATCAATTCTATCTCTGTCCTCTGGTCCTAGACTTCCCCACTAAAGGAAACATCCTCTCCACATCCACTCTATCTGTGTCCTCTGGTACTAGACTCCCCTACTATAGGAAACATCCTCTCCACATCCACTCTATCTGTGTCCTCTAGTCCTAGACTCCACCACTATGGGAAACATCCTCTCCACATCCACTCTATCTGTGTCCTCTAGTCCTAGACTCCCCCCACTATATTAAACATCCTCTCCACATCCACTCTATCTGTGTCCTCTGGTCCTAGACTCCACTACTATGGGAAACATCCTCTCCACATCCACTCTATCTGGGTCGTCTGGTCCTAGACTCCCCACTATAGGAAACATCCTCTCCACATCCAGTCTATCTGTGTCCTCTGGTCCTAGACTCCCCCAGTATAGGAAACATCCCCTCCACGTCCACTCTATCTGTGCCCTCTGGTCCTAGACTCCCTCACTATAGGAAACATCCTCTCCACATCCACTCTATCTGTGTCCTCTGGTCCTAGACTCCCCCACTATGGGAAACATCCTCTCCACATACACTCTATCTGTGTCCTCTGGTCCTAGCCTCCCTCCACTATAGGAAACATCCTCTCCACATCCATTCTATCTGTGTCCTCTGGTCCTAGACTTCACCACTATGGGAAACATCCTATCCACATCCACTCTATCTGTGTGCTCTGGTCCTAGACTCCCCCCACTATAGGAAACATCCTCTCCACATCCACTCTATCTGTGTCCTCTGGTCCTAGACTCCCCCACAATGCGAAACATCCTCTCCACATCCACTCTATCTGTGTCCTCTGGTCCTAGACTCCCCACTATGGGAAACATCCTCTCCACTTCCACTCTATCTGTGTCCTCTGGTCCAAGACTCCCCCACTATGGGAAACATCCTCTCCACATACACTCTATCTGTGTCCTCTGGTCCTAGACTCCCCCCACTATAGGAAACATCCTCACCACATCCACTCTATCTCTGTCGTCTGGTCCTAGACTCCCTCACTATAGGAAACATCCTCTCCACATCCACACTATCTGTGTCCTCTGTCCTAGACTCCCCCACAATGGGAAACATCCTCTCCACATCCACTCTATCTGTGTCCTCTGGTCCTAGACTCCCCACTATTGGAAACATCCTCTCCACATCCACTCTATCTGTGTCCTCTGGTCCTAGACTCCCCCACTATGGGAAACATCCTCTCCACATACACTCTATCTGTGTCCTCTGGTCCTAGACTCCCCCCACTATAGGAAACATCCTCTCCACATCCACACTATCTGTGTCCTCTGGTCCTAGACTCCACCACTATGGGAAACATCCTCTCCACGTCCACTCTATCTGTGTCCTCTGGTCCTAGACCCCCCCCCACTATAGGAAACATCCTCTCCACATCCACTCTATCTGTGTCGTCTGGTCCTAGACTCCCCACTATAGGAAACATCCTCTCCACATCCACTCTATCTGTGTCCTCTGGTCCTAGACTCCCCCACTATGGGAAACATCCTCTCCACATCCACTCTATCTGTGTCCTCTGGTCCTAGACTCCCCACTATGGGAAACATCCTCTCCACATCCACTCTATCTGTGTCCTCTGGTCCTAGACTCCCACGCTATGGGAAACATCCTCTCCACATACACTCTATCTGTGTCCTCTGGTCCTAGACTCCCCCCACTATAGGAAACATCCTCTCCACATCCACACTATCTGTGTCCTCTGGTCCTAGACTCCACCACTATGGGAAACATCCTCTCCACATCCACTCTATCTGTGTGCTCTGGTCCTAGACTCCCCACACTATAGGAAACATCCTCTCCACATCCACTCTATCTGTGTCCTCTGGTCCTAGACTCCCCCACTATGGGAAACATCCTCTCCACATCCACTCTATCTGTGTCCTCTGGTCCTAGACTCCCCCCACTATAGGAAACATCCTCTCCACATCCACTCTATCTGTGCCCTCTGGTCCTAGACTCCCCCAGTATAGGAAACATCCTCTCCACATCCACTCTGTCTGTGTCCTCTGGTCCTAGACCCCCCCCACTATAGGAAACATCCTCTCCACATTCACTCTATCTGTGTCCACTGGTCCTAGACTCCCCCCACTATAGGAAACATCCTCTCCACATCCACTATATCTGTGTCCTCTGGTCCTAGACTCCCCCCACTATAGGAAACATCCTCTCCACATCCACTCTATCAGTGTCCTCTGGTCCTAGACTCCACCACTATGGGAAACATCCTCTCCACATCCACTCTATCTGTGTCCTCTAGTCCTATGCTCCACCACTATGGGAAACATCCTCACCACATCCACTCTATCTGTGTCCTCTAGTCCTAGACTCCCCCCACTATATTAAACATCCTCTCCACATCCACTCTATCTGTATCCTCTGGTCCTAGACTCCCCCACTATAGGAAACATCCTCTCCACATCCACTCTATCTGTGTCCTCTGGTCCTAGACTCCCCACTATGGGAAACATCCTCTCCACTTCCACTCTATCTGTGTCCTCTGGTCCTAGACTCCCCCACTATGGGAAACATCCTCTCCACATACACTCTATCTGTGTCCTCTGGTCCTAGACTCCCCCCACTATAGGAAACATCCTCACCACATCCACTCTATCTCTGTCGTCTGGTCCTAGACTCCCTCACTATAGGAAACATCCTCTCCACATCCACACTATCTGTGTCCTCTGTCCTAGACTCCCCCACTATGGGAAACATCCTCTCCACATCCACTCTATCTGTGTCCTCTGGTCCTAGACTCCCCACTATTGGAAACATCCTCTCCACATCCACTCTATCTGTGTCCTCTGGTCCTAGACTCCCCCACTATGGGAAACATCCTCTCCACATACACTCTATCTGTGTCCTCTAGTCCTAGGCTCCACCACTATGGGAAACATCCTCACCACATCCACTCTATCTGTGTCCTCTAGTCCTAGACTCCCCCCACTATATTAAACATCCTCTCCACATCCACTCTATCTGTATCCTCTGGTCCTAGACTCCCCCACTATAGGAAACATCCTCTCCACATCCACTCTATCTGTGTCCTCTGGTCCTAGACTCCCCCCACTATAGGAAACATCCTCTCCACATCCACTCTATCAGTGTCCTCTGGTCCTAGACTCCACCACTATGGGAAACATCCTCTCCACATCCACTCTATCTGTGTCCTCTAGTCCTAGGCTCCACCACTATGGGAAACATCCTCACCACATCCACTCTATCTGTGTCCTCTGGTCCTAGACTCCCCTACTATAGGAAACATCCTCTAACACATCCACTCTATCTGTGTCCTCTAGTCCTAGACTCCACCAGTATGGGAAACATCCTCTCCACATCCACTCTATCTGTGTCCTCTAGTCCTAGACTCCCCCCACTATATTAAACATCCTCTCCACATCCACTCTATCTGTGTCCTCTGGTCCTAGACTCCACTACTATGGGAAACATCCTCTCCACATCCACTCTATCTGTGTCGTCTGTTCCTAGACTCCCCACTATAGGAAACATCCTCTCCACATCCACTCTATCTGTGCCCTCTGGACATAGACGTCCCCACTCTAGGAAACATCCTCTCCACATCCATTCTGTCTGTGTCTTCTGGTCCTAGACTCCCCCACTATAAGAAACATCCTCTCCACATCCACTCTATCTGTGTCCTCTGGTCATAGACTACCCCCACTATGGGAAACATCCTCTCCACATCCACTCTATCTGTGTCCTCTAGTCCTAGGCTCCACCACTATGGGAAACATCCTCACCACATCCACTCTATCTGTGTCCTCTAGTCCTAGACTCCCCCCACTATATTAAACATCCTCTCCACATCCACTCTATCTGTATCCTCTGGTCCTAGACTCCCCCACTATAGGAAACATCCTCTCCACATCCACTCTATCTGTGTCCTCTGGTCCTAGACTCCCCACTATGGGAAACATCCTCTCCACTTCCACTCTATCTGTGTCCTCTGGTCCAAGACTCCCCCACTATGGGAAACATCCTCTCCACATACACTCTATCTGTGTCCTCTGGTCCTAGACTCCCCCCACTATAGGAAACATCCTCACCACATCCACTCTATCTCTGTCGTCTGGTCCTAGACTCCCTCACTATAGGAAACATCCTCTCCACATCCACACTATCTGTGTCCTCTGTCCTAGACTCCCCCACTATGGGAAACATCCTCTCCACATCCACTCTATCTGTGTCCTCTGGTCCTAGACTCCCCACTATTGGAAACATCCTCTCCACATCCACTCTATCTGTGTCCTCTGGTCCTAGACTCCCCCACTATGGGAAACATCCTCTCCACATACACTCTATCTGTGTCCTCTGGTCCTAGACTCCCCCCACTATAGGAAACATCCTCTCCACATCCACACTATCTGTGTCCTCTGGTCCTAGACTCCACCACTATGGGAAACATCCTCTCCACGTCCACTCTATCTGTGTCCTCTGGTCCTAGACCCCCCCCCACTATAGGAAACATCCTCTCCACATCCACTCTATCTGTGTCGTCTGGTCCTAGACTCCCCACTATAGGAAACATCCTCTCCACATCCACTCTATCTGTGTCCTCTGGTCCTAGACTCCCCCACTATGGGAAACATCCTCTCCACATCCACTCTATCTGTGTCCTCTGGTCCTAGACTCCCCACTATGGGAAACATCCTCTCCACATCCACTCTATCTGTGTCCTCTGGTCCTAGACTCCCACGCTATGGGAAACATCCTCTCCACATACACTCTATCTGTGTCCTCTGGTCCTAGACTCCCCCCACTATAGGAAACATCCTCTCCACATCCACACTATCTGTGTCCTCTGGTCCTAGACTCCACCACTATGGGAAACATCCTCTCCACATCCACTCTATCTGTGTGCTCTGGTCCTAGACTCCCCACACTATAGGAAACATCCTCTCCACATCCACTCTATCTGTGTCCTCTGGTCCTAGACTCCCCCACTATGGGAAACATCCTCTCCACATCCACTCTATCTGTGTCCTCTGGTCCTAGACTCCCCCCACTATAGGAAACATCCTCTCCACATCCACTCTATCTGTGCCCTCTGGTCCTAGACTCCCCCAGTATAGGAAACATCCTCTCCACATCCACTCTGTCTGTGTCCTCTGGTCCTAGACCCCCCCCACTATAGGAAACATCCTCTCCACATTCACTCTATCTGTGTCCACTGGTCCTAGACTCCCCCCACTATAGGAAACATCCTCTCCACATCCACTATATCTGTGTCCTCTGGTCCTAGACTCCCCCCACTATAGGAAACATCCTCTCCACATCCACTCTATCAGTGTCCTCTGGTCCTAGACTCCACCACTATGGGAAACATCCTCTCCACATCCACTCTATCTGTGTCCTCTAGTCCTAGGCTCCACCACTATGGGAAACATCCTCACCACATCCACTCTATCTGTGTCCTCTAGTCCTAGACTCCCCCCACTATATTAAACATCCTCTCCACATCCACTCTATCTGTATCCTCTGGTCCTAGACTCCCCCACTATAGGAAACATCCTCTCCACATCCACTCTATCTGTGTCCTCTGGTCCTAGACTCCCCACTATGGGAAACATCCTCTCCACTTCCACTCTATCTGTGTCCTCTGGTCCTAGACTCCCCCACTATGGGAAACATCCTCTCCACATACACTCTATCTGTGTCCTCTGGTCCTAGACTCCCCCCACTATAGGAAACATCCTCACCACATCCACTCTATCTCTGTCGTCTGGTCCTAGACTCCCTCACTATAGGAAACATCCTCTCCACATCCACACTATCTGTGTCCTCTGTCCTAGACTCCCCCACTATGGGAAACATCCTCTCCACATCCACTCTATCTGTGTCCTCTGGTCCTAGACTCCCCACTATTGGAAACATCCTCTCCACATCCACTCTATCTGTGTCCTCTGGTCCTAGACTCCCCCACTATGGGAAACATCCTCTCCACATACACTCTATCTGTGTCCTCTAGTCCTAGGCTCCACCACTATGGGAAACATCCTCACCACATCCACTCTATCTGTGTCCTCTAGTCCTAGACTCCCCCCACTATATTAAACATCCTCTCCACATCCACTCTATCTGTATCCTCTGGTCCTAGACTCCCCCACTATAGGAAACATCCTCTCCACATCCACTCTATCTGTGTCCTCTGGTCCTAGACTCCCCCCACTATAGGAAACATCCTCTCCACATCCACTCTATCAGTGTCCTCTGGTCCTAGACTCCACCACTATGGGAAACATCCTCTCCACATCCACTCTATCTGTGTCCTCTAGTCCTAGGCTCCACCACTATGGGAAACATCCTCACCACATCCACTCTATCTGTGTCCTCTGGTCCTAGACTCCCCCACTATAGGAAACATCCTCTAACACATCCACTCTATCTGTGTCCTCTAGTCCTAGACTCCACCAGTATGGGAAACATCCTCTCCACATCCACTCTATCTGTGTCCTCTAGTCCTAGACTCCCCCCACTATATTAAACATCCTCTCCACATCCACTCTATCTGTGTCCTCTGGTCCTAGACTCCACTACTATGGGAAACATCCTCTCCACATCCACTCTATCTGTGTCGTCTGTTCCTAGACTCCCCACTATAGGAAACATCCTCTCCACATCCACTCTATCTGTGCCCTCTGGACATAGACGCCCCCACTCTAGGAAACATCCTCTCCACATCCATTCTGTCTGTGTCTTCTGGTCCTAGACTCCCCCACTATAAGAAACATCCTCTCCACATCCACTCTATCTGTGTCCTCTGGTCCTAGACTCCCCCACTATAGGAAACATGCCCTCCACATCCACTCTATCTGTGTCCTCTGGTCCTAGACTCCCCCACTATAGGAAACATCCTCTCCACATCCACTCTATCTGTGTCCTCTGGTCCTAGACTCCCCCAGTATAGGAAACATCCCCTCCACGTCCACTCTATCTGTGCCCTCTGGTCCTAGACTCCCTCACTATAGGAAACATCCTCTCCACATCCACTCTATCTGTGTCCTCTGGTCCTAGACTCCCCCACTATAGGAAACATCCTCTCCACATCCACTCTATCTATGCCCTCTGGTCCTAGACTCCCACACTATAGGAAACATCCTCTCCACGTCTACTCTATCTGTCTCCTCTGGTCCTAGACTCCCCCACTATAGGAAACATCCTCTCCACGTCCACTCTATCTGTGTCCTCTGGTCCTAGACTCCCCCCACTATAGGAAACATCCTCTCCACATCCACTCTATCTGTGCCCTCTGGTCCTAGACTCCCCCAGTATAGGAAACATCCTCTCCACATCCACTCTGTCTGTGTCCTCTGGTCCTAGACCCCCCCCACTATAGGAAACATCCTCTCCACATTCACTCTAACTGTGTCCGCTGGTCCTAGACTCCCCCCACTATAGGAAACATCCTCTCCACATCCACTCTATCTGTGTCCTCTGGTCCTAGACTCCCCCCACTATAGGAAACATCCTCTCCACATCCACTCTATCAGTGTCCTCTGGTCCTAGACTCCACCACTATGGGAAACATCCTCTCCACATCCACTCTATCTGTGTCCTCTAGTCCTAGGCTCCACCACTATGGGAAACATCCTCTCCACATCCACTCTATCTGTGTCCTCTAGTCCTAGACTCCCCCCACTATATTAAACATCCTCTCCACATCCACTCTATCTGTATCCTCTGGTCCTAGACTCCCCCACTATAGGAAACATCCTCTCCACATCCACTCTATCTGTGTCCTCTGGTCCTAGACTCCCCACTATGGGAAACATCCTCTCCACATCCACTCTATCTGTGTCCTCTGGTCCTAGACTCCCCCACTATGGGAAACATCCTCTCCACATACACTCTATCTGTGTCCTCTGGTCCTAGACTCCCCCCACTATAGGAAACATCCTCTCCACATCCACACTATCTGTGTCCTCTGGTCCTAGACTCCACCACTATGGGAAACATCCTCTCCACATCCACTCTATCTGTGTCCTCTGGTCCTAGACTCCCCCACTATAGGAAACATCCTCTAACACATCCACTCTATCTGTGTCCTCTAGTCCTAGACTCCACCACTATGGGAAACATCCTCTCCACATCCACTCTATCTGTGTCCTCTAGTCCTAGACTCCCCCCACTATATTAAACATCCTCTCCACATCCACTCTATCTGTGTACTCTGGTCCTAGACTCCACTACTATGGGAAACATCCTCTCCACATCCACTCTATCTGTGTCGTCTGGTCCTAGACTCCCCCACTATAGGAAACATCCTCTCCACATCCACTCTATCTATGCCCTCTGGTCCTAGACTCCCTCAGTATAGGAAACATCCTCTCCACATCCACTCTATCTGTGTCCTCTGGTCCTAGACTCCACCACTATAGGAAACATCCTCTCCACATCCACTCTATCTGTGCCCTCTGGTCCAAGACACTCCCAGTATAGGAAACATCCTCTCCACATCCACTCTATCTGTGTCCTCTGGTCCTAGACTCCCCTACTATAGGACACATCCTCTCCACGTCTACTCTATCTGTGTCCTCTGGTCCTAGACCCCCCCCCACTATAGGAAACATCCCCTCCACATCCACTCTATCTGTGTCGTCTGGTCCTAGACTCCCCACTATAGGAAACATCCTCTCCACATCCACTCTATCTGTGTCCTCTGGTCCTAGACTCGCCCACTATGGGAAACATCCTCTCCACATCCACTCTATCTGTGTCCTCTGGTCCTAGACTCCCCACTATGGGAAACATCCTCTCCACATCCACTCTATCTGTGTCCTCTGGTCCTAGACTCCCCCACTATGGGAAACATCCTCTCCACATACACTCTATCTGTGTCCTCTGGTCCTAGACTCCCCCCACTATAGGAAACATCCTCTCCACATCCACACTATCTGTGTCCTCTGGTCCTAGACTCCACCACTATGGGAAACATCCTCTCCACATCCACTCTATCTGTGTGCTCTGGTCCTAGACTCCCCACACTATAGGAAACATCCTCTCCACATCCACTCTATCCGTGTCCTCTGGTCCTAGACTCCCCCACTATGGGAAACATCCTCTCCACATCCAGTCTATCTGTGTCCTCTGGTCCTAGACTCCCCCCACTATAGGAAACATCCTCTCCACATCCACTCTATCTGTGCCCTCTGGTCCTAGACTCCCCCAGTATAGGAAACATCCTCTCCACATCCACTCTATCAGTGTCCTCTGGTCCTAGACTCCACCACTATGGGAAACATCCTCTCCACATCCACTCTATCTGTGTCCTCTAGTCCTAGGCTCCACCACTATGGGAAACCTCCTCTCCACATCCACTCTATCTGTGTCCTCTAGTCCTAGACTCCCCCCACTATATTAAACATCCTCTCCACATCCACTCTATCTGTATCCTCTGGTCCTAGACTCCCCCACTATAGGAAACAGCCTCTCCACATCCACTCTATCTGTGTCCTCTGGTCCTAGACTCCCCACTATGGGAAACATCCTCTCCACATCCACTCTATCTGTGTCCTCTGGTCATAGACTCCCCCACTATGGGAAACATCCTCTCCACATACACTCTATCTGTGTCCTCTGGTCCTAGACTCCCCCCACTATAGGAAACATCCTCTCCACATCCACACTATCTGTGTCCTCTGGTCCTAGACTCCACCACTATGGGAAACATCTTCTCCACATCCACTCTATCTGTGTCCTCTAGTCCTAGACTCCCCCCACTATATTAAACATCCTCTCCACATCCACTCTATCTGTGCCCTCTGGACATAGACGCCCCCACTCTAGGAAACATCCTCTCCACATCCATTCTGTCTGTGTCTTCTGGTCCTAGACTCCCCCACTATAAGAAACATCCTCTCCACATCCACTCTATCTGTGTCCTCTGGTCATAGACTCCCCCACTATAGGAAACATCCTCTCCACATTCCCTCTATCTGTGTCCTCTGGTCCTAGACTCCCCCACTATAGGAAACATGCCCTCCACATCCACTCTATCTGTGTCCTCTGGTCCTAGACTCCCCCACTATAGGAAACATCCTCTCCACATCCACTCTATCTGTGTCCTCTGGTCCTAGACTCCCCCAGTATAGGAAACATCCCCTCCACGTCCACTCTATCTGTGCCCTCTGGTCCTAGACTCCCTCACTATAGGAAACATCCTCTCCACATCCACTCTATCTGTGTCCTCTGGTCCTAGACTCCCCCACTATAGGAAACATCCTCTCCACATCCACTCTATCTATGCCCTCTGGTCCTAGACTCCCACACTATAGGAAACATCCTCTCCACGTCTACTCTATCTGTGTCCTCTGGTCCTAGACTCCCCCACTATAGGAAACATCCTCTCCACGTCCACTCTATCTGTGCCCTCTCGTCCTAGACTCCCTCAGTATAGGAAACATCCTCTCCACATCCACTCTATCTGTGTCCTCTGGTCCTAGACTCCCCCACTATAGGAAACATCCTCTCCACATCCACTCTATCTATGCCCTCTGGTCCTAGACTCCCACACTATAGGAAACATCCTCACCACATCCACACTATCTGTGTCCTCGGGTCCTAGACTCCCCCACTATAGGAAACATCCTCTCCACATCCACTCTACCTATGCCCTCTGGTCCTAGACTCCCTCAGTATAGGAAACATCCTCTCCACATCCACTCTATCTGTGTCCTCTGGTCCTAGACTCCCCCACTATAGGAAACATCCTCTCCACATTCACTCTATCTATGCCCTCTGGTCCTAGACTCCCTCAGTATAGGAAACATCCTCTCCACATCCATTCTATCTGTGTCCTCTGGTCCTAGACTGCACCACTATAGGAAACATCCTCTCCACATCCACTCTATCTGTGCCCTCTGGTCCAAGACACTCCCAGTATAGGAAACATCCTCTCCACATCCACTCTATCTGTGTCCTCTGGTCCTAGACTCCCCTACTATAGGACACATCCTCTCCACATCCACTCTATCTGTATCCTCTGGTCCTAGACTCCCCCACTATAGGAAACAGCCTCTCCACATCCACTCTATCTGTGTCCTCTGGTCCTAGACTCCCCACTATGGGAAACATCCTCTCCACATCCACTCTATCTGTGTCCTCTGGTCATAGACTCCCCCACTATGGGAAACATCCTCTCCACATACACTCTATCTGTGTCCTCTGGTCCTAGACTCCCCCCACTATAGGAAACATCCTCTCCACATCCACACTATCTGTGTCCTCTGGTCCTAGACTCCACCACTATGGGAAACATCTTCTCCACATCCACTCTATCTGTGTCCTCTAGTCCTAGACTCCCCCCACTATATTAAACATCCTCTCCACATCCACTCTATCTGTGCACTCTGGACATAGACGCCCCCACTCTAGGAAACATCCTCTCCACATCCATTCTGTCTGTGTCTTCTGGTCCTAGACTCCCCCACTATAAGAAACATCCTCTCCACATCCACTCTATCTGTGTCCTCTGGTCATAGACTCCCCCACTATAGGAAACATCCTCTCCACATTCCCTCTATCTGTGTCCTCTGGTCCTAGACTCCCCCACTATAGGAAACATGCCCTCCACATCCACTCTATCTGTGTCCTCTGGTCCTAGACTCCCCCACTATAGGAAACATCCTCTCCACATCCACTCTATCTGTGTCCTCTGGTCCTAGACTCCCCCAGTATAGGAAACATCCCCTCCACGTCCACTCTATCTGTGCCCTCTGGTCCTAGACTCCCTCACTATAGGAAACATCCTCTCCACATCCACTCTATCTGTGTCCTCTGGTCCTAGACTCCCCCACTATAGGAAACATCCTCTCCACATCCACTCTATCTATGCCCTCTGGTCCTAGACTCCCACACTATAGGAAACATCCTCTCCACGTCTACTCTATCTGTGTCCTCTGGTCCTAGACTCCCCCACTATAGGAAACATCCTCTCCACGTCCACTCTATCTGTGTCCTCTGGTCCTAGACTCCCCACTATAGGAAACATCCTCTCCACATCCACTCTATCTGTGTCCTCTGGTCCTAGACTCCCCCACTATGGGAAACATCCTCTCCAAATCCACTCTATCTGTGTCCTCTGGTCCTAGACTCCCCACTATGGGAAACATCCTCTCCACATCCACTCTATCTGTGTCCTCTGGTCCTAGACTCCCCCACTATAGGATATATCCTCTCCACATCCACTCTATATGTGTCCTCTGGTCCTAGACTCCCCCACTATAGGAAACTTCCTCTCCACATCCACTCTTTTTCAATGAGATCCCCCCCCACCCCCACTCCAGTGCTTGCAGGCCCAGAGCCGTCGAACTCTCCTCATTTGGTAGCTCTTCCAGTCCCGAAATCATTCTGGAGAACTTCCTCTGAACCTTCTCCAACGTCAGCACCTCCTTTCTTAGAAAAGGTGCCGGAAACTGTTCCAGGTTCCAGGACCCACTCCTCTTGCCCAAGAGGCAGAGGAGCAGAATTAGGCCACATTCGGCCCATCGAGTCTCATTCCCCCATTCCACCGTGGCTGATTTATTATCTCTCTCAACCCCCCCCCCCCCCCCCCGGTTCTCCTGCCTTCTCCCCGAAACCACTGACATCCTTTCGAATGCTTTCATCAACCTCCGCTTTACAAACACGCTCAACAACTTGGCCCCCTTCAGCTGCCTGTAGCAATGGATTCCACAGATATGCCACCGACTGGCTGAACAGTTCGTTCCCACCCTCCCTCCACGGATGCTGCCTGACCAGCAAATTCTTTTGTAGAGATTCAGACTCACATTCAGATTTTATCTGATGCTCGTACATCGAAACAGACAGGGAAATGCACCGTGTGCGTTCACCACCAACACTGCCTCAGGATGCACTAGTGTCGTCGTACACTCCTGCCCCAACATCGCATGCCCACAACTTACTAACCCCTCGTCATCATCATTATGTGCCGTGTCGTACGACGTCATCATTATAGAAACATAGAAAACCTGCAGCACAATACAGGCCCTTTGGCCCACAAAACTGTGCCGGACACGTCCCTACCTTAGAACTACCTAGGCTTTACCCATAGCCCTCTATTTTTTTAAACTCCATGTACTTATTCAGGAGTCTCTTAATTAACCCTACTGTATCCGCCTCCACCACCGTCGCCAGCAGCTGATTCCACGCACTCACCACTCTATGTGTAAAAAATACTTACCCCTGACATCTCCTCTGAACCTACTTCCAAGCACCTTAAAACTGTGCCCAGTGTTAGCCATTTCAGCCCTGGGGAAAAAGCCTCTGACTATCCACACAATCAATGCCTCCCGTTATCTTGTACACCTCTATCAGATCACCTCTCATCCCCCGCCGCTCCAAGGAGAAAAGGCCGAGTTCACTCAACCTGTTCTCATAAGGCATGCTCCCCAATCTAGGCAACATCCTTGTAAATCTCCTCTGCACCCTTTCTATGGCTTCCACATCCTTCCTGTAGTGAGGCGACCAGAGCTGAGCACAGTACTCCAAGTGGGGTCTGACCAGGGTCCTATAGAGCTGAAACATTACCTCTCGGCTCTTAAACTCAATCCAACGGTTGATGAAGGCACTGCACGCCTTCTTAACCATAGAGTAAATCTGCGGAGCAGCTTTGAGTGTCCCATGAACTCAGACCCCAATGTCCCACTGATCCTCCACACTGCCAGGAGTCTTACCATTAATACTATATTCTGCATCATATTTGACCTAACAAAATGCATCACCTCACACTTATCTGGGTTGAACTCCATCTGCCACTTCTCCGCCCAGTTTTGAACCTATGTCCCACTGTAACCTCTGACAGCCCTCCACATGATCTACAACGCCCCCAACCTTTGTGTCATCAGCAAGTTTACTAACCCATCCCTCCTCTTCCTCATCCAGGTCATTTATAAAAATCACGAAGAGTAAGGGTCCCACAACAGATCCCTGAGGCACACCACTTGTCACCGACCTCCATGCAGAACATGAGCCGTCTACAACCACTCTTTGCCTTCTGTGGGGAAGCCAATTCTGGATCCACATTGCAATATCCCCTTGGATCCCATGCTTCCTTACTTTCTCAATAAGCCTTGCATGGGGCACCTTATCGAGCCTTGCTGAAATCCATATACACTACATCTACTGCTCTACCTTCAACAATGTGTTTAATCACATCCTCAAAAAATTCAATCAGGCTTGTAAGGCACAACCTGCCCTTGACAAAGCCATGCTCACTAATCTTAATCTATCAGCACTTTGTGTGTGTTGCTTGAATTTCCAGCATCTGCAGATTTCCTCGTGTTTGCGTAATCTTAATCATATTATGTCTTTCCAAATGTGCATAAACCCTGCTTCTCAAGATCTTTTCTATCAACTTACCAACCACTGAAGTAAGACTCACTGGTCTATAATTTCCTGGGCTATCTTTACTCCCTTTCTTGAATAAAGGAACAATATCCGCATCCTTCCAATCCTCCGGGACCTCTCCCATCCCCATTGATGATGCAAAGATCGTCGCCAGAGGCTCAGCAATTTCATCCCTCGCCTCCCACAGTAGCCTGGGGTACATCTCGTCCGGTCCTGGTGACTTATCCAAATTGATGCTTTCCAAAAACTCCAACACATCGTCTTTCTTAATGTCTGCATGCTCAAGTTTTCAATCTGCTGTAAGTCATCCCAAGATCTTTTCCGTATTGAATACCGAAGGAAAGTATTCATTAAGGACCTCTGCTATCTCCTCTGGTTCCATACACACTTTCCCACTGTCACACTTGTTTGGTCCTATTCTCTCATCAATTATCCTCTTGCTCTTCACATACTTGTAGAATGCCTGGGGTTTTCCTTAATCCTGTCCACCAAGGCCTTCTCATGGCCCCTTCTGGCTCTCCTAATTTCTTTCTTAAATTCCTTCCTGCTGGCCTTATAATCTTCTAGACCTCTGTAAAGGGGGGTTTCTTCTTTTTCTTTGTTACTGTGTATGTAATCAAAAGGGCTTTGTTTTTTAACTAGCAGGAATGTTTCTTTGTTGCGAGAGAGTGCTGGGAGAATTGTATTCCTTTGTAAACCAAATGGGGATTAATGTTCTTTCTTCTGAGTCTGTAAGCTTTTGTTGACGGGCTTTTGGGGAGATCAGCGCGAGGGGGTCGAGAGAGAGGACGCAATGCTGTAAACTGGGTGAGAAACGGACCCTAAGCGGGGGTCCGAGGCCAGGAGGTACTCCGAGGAAGGGGGATGAAGTTAGATGTGCTTGGTTGACCACTTCGGGTGGTCCTGAGCTGCGAGTCGAGGAGTTCGGAGGGGATCGAATGGTGGCCAGAAGACTTCAGAAATTGTGCACGAAGTGGTTTGGACTTTGATAAGTTTGGCGCCTGTTCTTTATTTTTTCTCTTCATATATACTGTATCGTTATTAATCACTTAGTTATAGTAACCTTTATAAATTGTACTCATTTAATCGCATATGGTGTACTGTCTGTTTTTGGGCAAGGCGGGGACATCACACAGCATCCACACCAGCTGATTACCCAGTTTGGTGGGGCCGAAGGCTGCTCCCCTAGACAGAACGAGCTGAGCGAGCCTGAGGCGACCCAGGGGGTTACATTGTGGGGTGTTTGTCCGGGATTGATTTCTGTGGAAGCTGTGTGATCACCCTCTTTAAATTGTGTCTGCGGCGAAGAGCTGGTGTGCCTTTGTGGGTGTGCGATTGCTGGTTATCGCTGCGTGTGTGTTGGGTGGGGTGGCTGCTGTTGGTAGCCTGGAGGTCGTTGTTCGAGTTCAGACTAGTGCTGACGAAATGGTGATGGGACCATGGGTTGTCCGTACTGTTTGGAGATTGAGGAGTGACAGGTTGGGATGTTTCAGCAGTGGTGAGCTCCGCCGGGTTGTGGGAATAATGTCCAGCCCTAAAGGGGTGGAGGTGTGGGCGGAGCGGACCTCTCAGTTGTTGGGTGAGTGGCAGTGCTTGGCTGAGGAAAAGCGACAGGGATGGGTTGAAAGTTTGAGTAGGCGGGCTGGTGACTTTGTTAGAACTGTCGGGCGCAATTACCTCGAAGTGACTGCTGCCAGTTCTGGGAAAGTGTGGGAAAATGCGTGTGGTTCGACTGGAAGTCAAATGCCGCAGCTGGGGGGCTTATCATATCCGTGGCAGGAGATTGGTGGGAAGTTTTTAGGGTATCCCTTTTTGCCTAGGGGGGCAGATAAATTGCTTGTGGTGCCAAGGGGATCTGTCAAGGGGATCAGTTGTTCCGTTGATTCGAGAGGTGTCGGGAAACTTAGAGGAGGCCCAGTGGGGGAACGGCTTGGGGTCTCTGGGGGAGCACGTTCCCAGCAATGTACCAAGGAACTCCCGAAAGGAATAGACTCTATTCCTGAAGGCTTAGAGGGGCCATGCGTACAGGTGTTGTTACGGATGGATGGAAGTCAAGTTAAAGCCATCCTCGGCACCGGGGCGCCGGTGAAGTTGCTGTACAGTTTGTTTTATAACCGTTATTGGAAGCATTTACCCTTGACAACATTGAGGACACTGGAGATTCGGGGTACCAGTGCCGGTGATTATCCAGACGACGGTTGTTGGTCAGTGAAAATGGAGTTCCTAGAGGCAAAAGTGGAGGTGACTGAGGTTCATGAATCGTTAATGCTGATGTGTCCGGACCCTGTTGAGACGGGCAGTGTTTCTGTTCTAGAGAGAACCAATATCCTGCTGGCGCGCTTGGGAGCCTGCCCGGAGGAGGCGGGTGAGCGCTGTTTGGAGGCATTGTCGATGCACCCAGAGTTTCGAGCTGCTTGTGCGGACGTGTGTAGCAGCATTGGGCTGATACCGAATTCAAACAAGAGCCAGTGGTGGTACGGCCTGGGGGAAGTATCTGATGGTGAGACCCTCTTCGTGGACGCTGCGAAATACCACAAGGGAGGGGAGTTGACTGCTGAAGACACCTCGGAGAGAGAGAGGTTGCGGCGACTGGCCCCTACAGCCGTGGGAGATGTAGGCAGCGTGTGTGTGGATTATATTGCGTTGAAGAGGCGCACTGTCAGTGACCAGAATATGGCCCTGAGGGCCAGTAGGCGAAGGCCTGTCTGAGTGGTGTGAAGTGGTTTAAGGTGCTGGATCTGAGGAGTGGATGTTGCCAGATCCCGATGAGTGGGGCCAACAAGGGAAGATGGCCGTTATAAATTCCCTAGGAGTCTTCAGTCCGAAAAGATGCCACAGGGCATATCTGGAGCCCTTGCAACCTTCCTGTGGAGCAGGTGGAAGACCATAGGGGATGTGGAGGCGTTTGGAGTTTTGGTGTATGTGGATGATCTCTTGGTATTTGGATTTGCCTCAGGAGAATATGAAGTGAGGTCGTTGCAGGAGCAGCTGAGAACTACCGAGTTAAAGTGTTTTCTGGACACATGCCAGGGCTGGCGAAGGTCGCAGCTCGTGAGTGACTGTCTCTGCAGAATCAAGTTTGAAATGAAGACAGAGAGACTGGAGAAAGTGATCTGGAACCATTCAGAAGACTTACAAGTTGGAGAGAATGAAGAAAGTTGTCTGACTGAGGGTAATAGCAAACTGAGAACCTGGAGAGGGGAGTTTGCAGAGGTGAATAAATTACAGACGAATCTCAGAAGAGAGAAGCGGAGGCTTGAAGGGAACCTGAAGGTGACCATCGACAGTTCAAATGAAGTGCAAAACCTGAAAGTTGATCTGGAAGTCATGAGGAAGAACAAGCTGGAGAGAAGTGCAGTGAATACTGAACAGAAGGCTGAAGAGACTGCGGGAGCAGTGCAGGCCACGTGTTTCCGTTTGGAGAAGATCAAACAGCAGCTACCAATCGCAGAAATGAGGAAGAATACAGATTCGATGGATGATGTGCTGGATGTGTGGTATATGCTGCCTTTTGCTGACTTTCCCTCGATTGAGGAAGAGACCTTTGGCCCTTCTCCCATTGAGTCAGGTGTAGCGGGGAGGGTTAGCTGTGTGCAGTGTGGGGCGTGAGTGAGAGGTTGAGAGAGGAGTTGGTAGTGGGCCCAAGGTATCCCCAGTTGTGTCCGAGCCTGAAGGGTTTAGGTGAGGGGGTACGGAGGTCTCAGAAGGGTTAGGGAACTCCCAGATAGTTGGCCTAAGTAGCGCCTGAGGAACAGGGCGTGAGGTTTACTGTGCGGGGAGGAGATGTCACTATTTGTGCTTGGGTTACGGTGTGTTGGCAGGAAAGGTGGCGAGTTATTTAATAGTCATGAGGACATGACTTTTATTTGGTGGGGGGAGAGTATAAAAGGGGGGGGGTTTCTTCTTTTTCTTTGTTACTGTGTATGTAATCAAAAGGGCTTTGTTTTGTTAACTAGCAGGAATGTTTCTTTGTTGCGAGAGAGTGCTGGGAGAATTGTATTCCTTTGTAAACCAAATGGAGATTAATGTTCTTTCTTCTGAGTCTGTAAGCTTTTGTTGACGGGCTTTTGGGGAGATCGGCGCGAGGGGTTGAGAGAGAGGACGCAATGCTGTAAGCTGGGCAAGGCCAGGAGGTACTCTGAGGAGAGGAGATGAAGCTAGATGTGCTTGGTTGACCACTTCGGGTGGTCCTGAGCTGCGAGTCGAGGAGTTCGGAGGGTCCTGAGCTGCGAGTCGAGGAGTTCGGAGGGGATCGAATGGTGGCCAGAAGACTTCAGAAATTGAGCTCCAACGGTTGTGCACGAAGTGGTTTGGACTTTGATAAGTTTGGCGCCTGTTCTTTATTTTTTCTCTTCATATATACTGTATCGTTATTAATCACTTACTTATAGTAACCTTTATAAATTGTACTCATTTAATCGCTTATGGTGTACTGTCTGTTTTCGGGCGAGGTGGGAACATCACACAGCATCCACAACAGCTGATTACCCAGTTTGGCGGGACCAAAGGCTGCTCCCCCTAGACGAGAAAGAGCTGAGCGAGCCTGAGGCAACCCGGGGGTTACATTGTGGGGTGCTCATCCGGGATTGACAACCCTGTCATTATTACGTACAAACAAGCTGGAGGAACTCAGCAGGTCGGGCAGCATCCATGGAAATGAGCAGAACGTTTCAGGTTTTGCCCCTTTGTCAGGACTGAAGAAGGAGGGGGCAGGGGACCTATAAAGAAGTTGGAGGGGAAGGGTGGAAGATGCCAGGTGAAAAACCAATCAGATGAAAGATCAGGGGGTAAGGGAGGGGGAACAGGGAGGGGATAGGTAGGAGAGGTGAAGAAGGAATGTAAGGGGAAAGCACTATGGGTAGTAGAAGAGGGCAGAATCATAAGGGAGGTGATAGGCAGCTGGAAGAGGAGGCAGAGTGAAAGTGGGATGTGGGAAGGGAGAGGGAGGGGACTCCCATGCCCCGTCCCATCCTTCTTCAGTCCTGACGAAGGGACTCGGCCAGAAACATTGACTGCTCATTTCCACAGATGCTGCCCAACCTGCTGAGTTCCTCCAGCTTGTTTGTACACATTGATTTGACCACAGCATCTGCAGCGTACTTTGTGTCTGTTATTTTTACACCTTTCCAGAATCTGTCTCCCTATCTGCCCCTCAATGTCCCTGTTACTATTGGGTGGTCTATAAAAAGCACCCAGTAGGATTATTGACCCCCATCCCGTTGCTAACTTCCACCCACAGAGACTCCGTAGACAACCCCTCCACAACTTGCTCCTTTTCTGCAGCCGTGACACTATCTCTGATCAACAGTGCCACGCACCCACCTCTTTTGCCTCCCTCCCTGTCCTTTCTGAAACATCTAAAACCCGGCACTTCAAGTAACCATTCCTGTCCCTGAGTCATCGGAGTCTCTGTAACGGCCACAACATCACAGCTCCAAGTACTGATCCACACTCTAAGCTCATCCGCTTTGTTCATGATGCTTCTTGCATTAAATTAGACACATCTCAAACCATCGGTCTGAGCGCATCCCTTCTCTACTACCTGCCTATTCTCCCCCTCGCACTGTCTCCAAGCTTTCTCTATTCGTGAGCTATTTCCTCCATCTCTTCAATTCGGTTCTCACCCCCCAGCAATTCTAGTTTAAACTCTCCCCAATAGCCTCAGTAAACCTCCCTGCCAGGATATTGGTCCCCCAGGGATTCAAGTGCAACCCATCCTTTTTGTACAGGTCACACCTGCCCCAGAAGAGGTCCCAATGATCCAGAAATCTGAATCCCTGCCCCCTGCTCCAATCCCTCAGCCAAACATTTATCCTCCAAATCACTCATTTATCCTGATGTCACATGGCACAGGCGGTAATCCCGAGATTACTACCTTTGAGGTCCTGCTTCTCAACTTCCTTCCTAACTTCCTGTAGTCTTTTTTTCAGGACCTCTCCCTTTTCCTACCTACGTTGTTTGTACCAATATGTACCACGACCTCTGGCTGTTCACCTTTCCACTTTAGGATATCGTGGACACGATCAGAAACATCCCGGACCCTGGGAGGCAAACTACAATCCGAGTTTCTTTCCTGCATCCACAGAATCGCCTGTCTGAGCCCCTGACTATCGAGTCCCCTATCACTACTGCCTTCCTCTTCCTTTCCCTACCCTTCTGAGCCACAGGGCCAGACTCTGTGCCAGAGGCACGGCCACTGTTGCTTCCCCCAGGTAGGCTGTTCCCCCCCCCCCAACAGTACTCAAACAGGAGTACTTATTGTTAAGAGTTACAGTCACAGAGGTACTCTCCAGCCTCTGACTCCTGCCCTTCCCTCTCCTGACTGTGACCCACTTGTCTGTCTCCCGTGGCCCCGGTGTGACTACCTGCCTATAACTCCTCTCTATCAACTCCTCACTCTCTCTGACCAGAAGAAGGTCATCGAGCTGCATCTCTGGTTGCCTAACGCGGTCCCTAAGGAGCTGCCATTCAATGCTCCTGGCACAGATGTGACCATCCAGGTGGCTGGGAGTCTCCCCGACATCCCACATCTGACACCGAGTACAGAGCGCCAGCCTCACAGACCTACTTCCTGTTTCTATTCCTCGCAGGTAACCTAACTCGCCTCGACCTGTTATTGCCGAAGCCCCAAAATCCTACCACTCTTGCCTCCGATCCCTCCGTCGATTTACCATTTCAAGTTTCCGGGTGCCAACATTTCTGAGGATCTATCCTGGGCCTGGCGTATCGGTGCAGCTACAAAGAAGGCACGGCAGAACCTATGTTTCATTAGGATTTTGAGGAGATCAAGGAGCGGTGCCTCAGAAAGGCAGCATCCATCATTAAGGAAACCCATCACCCAGGACATTCCCTCTTCTCATTGCTACCAGCAGGGAGGAGGTACAGGAGCCTGAAGACACACATTCAGAGATTCAGGAACAGCTTCTTTCCCTCTGCTGTCAGGGAGGAGGTACACGAGCCTGAAGACACACACTCAACGATTCAGGAACAGCTTCTTCCCCTCTGCCGTCAGGGAGGAGGTACAGGAGCCTGAAGACACACCCTCAACGATTCAGGAACAGCTTCTTCCCCTCTGCCATCAGGGAGGGGGTACAGGAGCCTGAAGACACACATTCAGAGATTCAGGAACAGCTTCTTCCCCTCTGCCATCAGGGAGGGGGTACAGGAGCCTGAAGACACACACTCAACGATTCAGGAACAGCTTCTTCCCCTCCGCCATCAGGGAGGAGGTACAGGAGCCTGAAGACACACATTCAGAGATTCAGGAACAGCTTCTTCCCCTCTGCCATCAGGGAGGAGGTACAGGCGCCTGAAGACACACACTCAACAATTCAGGAACAGATTCTTCCCCTCTGCCATCAGGGAGGAGGTACAGGAGCCTGAAGACACACACTCAACGATTCAGGAACAGCTTCTTCCCCTCCGCCATCAGGGAGGAGGTACAGGAGCCTGAAGACACACATTCAGAGATTCAGGAACAGCTTCTTCCCCTCTGCCATCAGGGAGGAGGTACAGGAGCCTGAAGACACACATTCAGAGATTCAGGAACAGCTTCTTCCCCTCTGCCATCAGGGAGGAGGTACAGGAGCCTGAAGACACACACTCAACGATTCAGGAACAGCTTCTTCCCCTCTGCCATCAGGGAGGGGGTACAGGAGCCTGAAGACACACACTCAACGATTCAGGAACAGCTTCTTCCCCTCTGCCATCAGGGAGGAGGTACAGGAACCTGAAGGCACACACTCAACGATTCAGGAACAGCTTCTTCCCCTCTGCCATCAGGGAGGAGGTACAGGAGCTTGAAGACACACACTCAGCGATTCAGGAACAGCTTCTTCCCCTCTGCCATCAGGGAGGAGGTACAGGAGCCTGAAGACACACACTCAGCGATTCAGGAACGGCTTCTTCCCCACTGCCATCAGGGAGGAGGTACAGGAGCCTGAAGACACACACTGAGCGATTCAGGAACTGCTTCTTCCCCTCTGCCGTCAGGGAGGATGTACAGGGGCCTGAAGACACACACTCAGCGATTCAGGAACAGCTTCTTCCCCTCCGCCATCAGGGAGGAGGTACAGGAGCCTGAAGACACACACTCAGCGATTCAGGAACAGCTTCTTCCCCTCTGCCATCAGGGAGGAGGTACAGGAGCCTGAAGACACACATTCAGAGATTCAGGAACAGCTTCTTCCCCTCTGCCATCAGGGAGGGGGTACAGGAGCCTGAAGACACACACTCAACGATTCAGGAACAGCTTCTTCCCCTCCGCCATCAGGGAGGAGGTACAGGAGCCTGAAGACACACATTCAGAGATTCAGGAACAGCTTCTTCCCCTCTGCCATCAGGGAGGAGGTACAGGCGCCTGAAGACACACACTCAACGTTTCAGGAACAGATTCTTCCCCTCTGCCATCAGGGAGGAGGTACAGGAGCCTGAAGACACACACTCAACGATTCAGGAACAGCTTCTTCCCCTCCGCCATCAGGGAGGAGGTACAGGAGCCTGAAGACACACATTCAGAGATTCAGGAACAGCTTCTTCCCCTCTGCCATCAGGGAGGGGGTACAGGAGCCTGAAGACACACACTCAACGATTCAGGAACAGCTTCTTCCCCTCTGCCATCAGGGAGGAGGTACAGGAACCTGAAGGCACAAACTCAACGATTCAGGAACAGCTGCTTCCCCTCTGCCATCAGGGAGGAGGTACAGGAGCCTGAAGACACACACTCAGCGATTCAGGAACGGCTTCTTCCCCTCCGCCATCAGGGAGGAGGTACAGGAGCCTGAAGACACACACTGAGCGATTCAGGAACTGCTTCTTCCCCTCTGCCGTCAGGGAGGATGTACAGGGGCCTGAAGACACACACTCAGCAACTCAGGAACAGCTTCTTCCCCTCCGCCATCAGGGAGGAGGTACAGGAGCCTGAAGACACACACTCAACGATTCAGGAACAGCTTCTTCCCCTCCGCCATCAGGGAGGATATACAGGAGCCTGAAGACACACACTCAACGATTCAGGAACAGCTTCTTCCCCTCCGCCATCAGGGAGGAGGTACAGGAGCCTGAAGACACACACTCAGCGAATCAGGAAAACCTTCTTCCCCTCTGCCATCAGGGAGGAGGTACAGGAGCCTGAAGACACACACTCAGCGATTCAGGAACGGCTTCTTCCCCACTGCCATCAGGGAGGAGGTACAGGAGCCTGAAGACACACACTGAGCGATTCAGGAACTGCTTCTTCCCCTCTGCCGTCAGGGAGGATGTACAGGGGCCTGAAGACACACACTCAACGATTCAAGAACAGCTTCTTCCCCTCCGCCATCAGGGAGGAGGTACAGGAGCCTGAAGACACACACTCAGCGAATCAGGAAAAGCTTCTTCCCCTCCGCCATCAGGGAGGAGGTACAGGAGCCTGAAGACACACACTCAGCAACTCAGGAACAGCTTCTTCCCCTCTGCCATCAGGGAGGATGTACAGGAGCCTGAAGACACACACTCAACGATTCAGGAACAGCTTCTTCCCCTCCGCCATCAGGGAGGCGGTACAGGAGCCTGAAGACACACACTCAGCGAATCAGGAAAAGCTTCTTCCCCTCCGCCATCAGGGAGGAGGTACAGGAGCCTGAAGGCACACACTCAGCAACTCAGGAACAGCTTCTTCCCCTCTGCCATCAGGGAAGAGGTACAGGAGCCTGAAGACACACACTCAACCATTCAGGAACAGCTTCTTCCCCTCTGCCATCAGGGAGGAGGTACAGGAGCCTGAAGACACACACTCAGCGATTCAGGAACAGCTTCTTCCCCTCTGCCATCAGGGAGGAGGTACAGGAGCCTGAAGACACACACTCAGCGTATCAGGAACAGCTTCTTCCCCTCTGCCATCAGGGAGGAGGTACAGGAGCCTGAAGACACACACTCAACGATTCAGGAACAGCTTCTTCCCCTCTGCCATCAGGGAGGAGGTACAGGAGCCTGAAGACACACACTCAGCGATTCAGGAACAGCTTCTTCCCCTCTGCCATCAGGGAGGAGGTACAGGAGCCTGAAGACACACACTCAACAATTCAGGAACAGCTTCTTCCCCTCTGCCATCAGGGAGGAGGTACAGGAGTCTGAAGACATACACTGAATGATTCAGGATCAGCTTCTTCCCCTCCGCCATCAGATTTCTGAATGGACGTTGAACCCATGAACACTACCTCACTATTTTGCAATTTCTATTTTTGCACTATTTATTTAACTTTTGAAATATACACTGATTCTTCTGTAATTCACAGATCTTACTATTATGCACTGTGGCGTACCGCTGTTGCAAAGACGACAGACTTCAGGACATACGGTCTGCTGGCAGTATCAAACCTGGTTCCGATTCCGAATCCCAGTCGGTGATCTTCGGGCTCTGAAAGCCAACAGGCTGGTGTCTGCGTTACCGCGTCACCCCCACGACCAACCGTCTACACCGCCACGCGGCCCGGCGGAAACATCGGGGGCCAGCGATGCTCAGAGGAACGACGCGAGCAACAATGGCAAAACATCGGCGGTGAGACGATTCCCACCCACCCACTTGCGGGCCTCGAGCCTGCGGGCGGGGCTGGCTGCCCCAGGAACCTCCAGTCCTTGGTGCTGGGCTCTCAGCTCATAGGCACGGGGCCTCCGACCTCCAGTGGACGGGGCCGAAGAGAGATCCAGTGACATGCGTTGGCAGGCCAGGCGATCTCTCGTCCGGGTGAAGTGCACCATTTACGTCAGCAGACAACATCCCCAAATAGCCTAACTCTGTCCCTGGGTAGACGGCAGAACTTCACCGCCCAGGGACAGGCCTTTTTGCCCACCATCAGTGCTGTACCAAACCGAACCACTTAAATTAGTAATCGACTTGCCAACTAAACTAATCCCCTCTGTCTGCACAATGTCCACATCCCTCCATTTCCCTCACATCCATGGGCTGATCCAAACGTCTCTTAAAAGCCTCGACTGTATTTCCCTCTACCACCATACCAGCCTGCGCATTCTAGGCACCCACCCCTCTTGCCCCTCACATCCCCCCCCCAAACCTACCCCCTCTCACCTTCAACGCCTAACAGGCATCCGTTAGTCCCGTGAGACCATGGATTTGCGCCTTGGAAGTTTTTTTTCCCAGGCATTTTCAACTCTGGGAAACAGATCCTCCCTGTCCACTCAGATCTCCCCCTCAGCCTCTCTCCACTCTGCAAAACCATTCTCTGTGAAGTCCATCAAAAGCACAGCCTGGTACCACCCCTCCTCTATGCCAAAGGGGTGATTAGCCCCAGGACACGACAGACTGCAGTGTGCGGCTTCGGACAGGGCTGGGCTGGTGTACTGCAGGAGTGCGCCCTGCGTTACGGTGCGTAATAAGTTCGCCCGTTTGTTATGTACGACCTGGTGAACGCAGTCCTTCCGTGACCATGATTGTCCTCGGCAAATCTTTCTACAGAAGTGGTTTCCCATCGCCTTCTTCTGGGGCAGTGTCTTCACAAGATGGGTGACCCCCCCCCCCCCCACCCCTCAGCCATTATCAATACTCTTCAGAGATTGTCTGCCTGGCATCAGCATCCTATAACCAAGACCGGCTGCTCATACGACCATCCACCACCTGCCCCCACGGTTTCACGTCACCCTGATCGGGGGATAAGCAGGGGCTAGACCTTGCCCAAGGGTGACCCGCACGCTAGCGGAGGGAAGAAGCACCTCACACCTCCTTTGGTAGGCAGCAGCGGGCTTTCGGATCTGGTGCTACTTTAATTTAGTTTTTTAATTTAATTTTAAGGCACAATTAGGGTTTGGGGCAATGGATAACAGAGCGACTATCTACCATCGCCAGATACTGCTACAGCACAGAGATCACCCAAAAACAAACCTTCACGAAAATCTGCTGGTTAGATTGCACGACCTTGGCTTGCTGAGGGAATCGGGCCTGCAGTCCGCGGAGTCGCCTCATGCCAGTGGCCGGAGGCGGGGACAGAGCAAGCGGCGTGCGAGGAAGCGAAAGTGAGGCGAGCAGGCAGGAGTCCGTGCCAGGAAAAAAGCAAGCCCGAGCCGGCCGACTCTCCCGTCCATTCTACTCTCCGATGGACATTAAATTGGACTACATCTGTGGCAACGAAATACTCGGCGGGAGTACAGAAACGGATAGAATCCCAGGCGCCGCCATTCAGCTGTTTATTTATGTAACAGGTTTTCCCCCAAGCCATCGGACTACCAACCCACTGACCTCTACTGTGCCTATTGTCTTGTTTATTATTTATTGTAATGCCTGCACTATTCTGTGTACTTTATGCAGTCCTAGGTAGGTCTGTAGTCTAGTGTAGTTTTTGTGTTGGTTTATGTAGTTCAGTGTAGTTTTTGTATTGTTCATGTAGCACCATGGTCCTGAAAAATGTTGCCTCATTTTTACTGTGTACCGTACCAGCAGTTATGGTCAAAATGACAATAAAAGTGACTTGACTTGGCCCATCTCCGCCCCGCCACCCAGTAACAATAGAGGGTCTAATACTGCACAACTGCCTTGCAGAGATTCCTTCCCTGTCGGACGGTGAGCAGAACTACACACAGTACTCCAAGTGAGGCTTCACCAACGCTTTATACAACTTCAACACAACATCCCAACTCCTAGAACACAGTACAGCACAGGAACCGGGCTTTCAGCCCACAATGTTGTGTCAAACCAAATTAGTAATCAAAGAACCATCCCCTCTGCCCACACAATGTCCATATCCTTCCATTTCCCTCACAGTCACATGCCTACCTAAATGTTTCTTGAAAGCCCCTAATGTTTCTGCCTCTACCGCCACCCCAAACAGTGCATTCTCTGTGTGAAAAAAACTTGTCCCTCACCTCTCCTCTCACCTTCAATGCCCTCTTTTCAACATTTCAAACCTGGGAAACAGATACTCCCTGTCCACGCCTCTCAAAATCCTGTAAGCCTCCATCAGGGCTACCCTCAGCCTCGAGAGAAATCACCCACTCCCCCGGTTCGCCCGACCCCTCGCGGATCACTGACCTGTGTGGGTCCGGGCGTGCCTCTGTAACTCGTCGCTGCGGGTGAACCTCTTTCCGCAGAAGACCCAGCTGCAGACGAAGGGGCGCTCCCCCGTGTGTAGGCGGACGTGGGCCCGGAGCAGCGACGTTTTCCGGAATACCTTCTCGCAGCCTGGAATGTGGCAAATGTGCTTCTTCTTCCCAACCTCGCCGCTTCTGCGTTGAAAGCAACCTCGTTAGGAGGGGCTCACACTCTTCAACGGCTGAGAAGGATGGGCTGGGTGGGGGGGGTGGTGGCAGGTGGAGTTCAACCCCGATAAACGCACTTCGGTGGGGTACACTGTTGAGGGCAAGATCCTTAAGAGTGCGGATGAGCGGAGAGATCTTGGGATCCAAGATCACCGCTCCCTGAAAGTGGCCACACAAGTCAATGGAAGTGGTTAAGATGGCTTCTGGAACACTTCCTTTTATTGGTTGGGGCACTGAGTTCAAAAGTCAGGAGGTTATGCCACAACTTTATAGAACTCTGGTGAGGCCACATCTGGAGCACTTCTGGTCGCCCCTCTCGAGGAAGGACGTTGAGGCTTTGGGGAGGGGGCAGAAGAGGTTCACCAGGATGCTGCCTGGTTCAGAGGGCACGCGCTATCACAGGAGGCTGGACAAACTTGGGTTGCTTTCACTGAGGCGTCGGAGGTCCAGGGCAGATCTGATAAAGGTGTAAAAGATTATGAGAGGCATAGATGGAGTGGACAGAGATAATCTGGTTCCAGGGTTGAAATTTCTAATACCAGGGGGTGTGCATCGAAGGGAGGCCAAAGGGGGGGATGTGAGGGGTAAGTTTTTTGCTCAAAGAGTGATGGATGCCTGGTGTGGTGGTGGGGGCCAATGCACTCGAGGCTTTTAAGAGACGTTTGGATCGGCACACGGATGTGAGGGAGATGGAGGGTTGTGGACATGGTGTAGGGAAGAGGGAGTAGTGCCTGGTGCTTTTGATTTGATTTTTAGCCGGGTCAGCACAACACTGTGGGGCCGAACGGCCTCTTCCTGTTCTGAACCGTTCTACTGGGCATGGACAGAGATTCAGTGATGGGCCGATGGGCCGGCCCCTCTCTGGACAAAACTGACACTTTCTTCAGTGGCCAAGCCCGGCACAATTAAAGAAATCACCACAGAATTCAATGTTCCCTGCAAGAGCGGACAAGCCTTGCAATTCCACGGAGCCAAGAGAACAAATCATTACGCGCCATGTCGTATAATGTGGGCGATCAAGGTCTCGGGTCATGACAGTCCTGCAAAAGTAGTTTGCCATCGCCTTCTAGGCAGTGTCTTTACAAGACGGGTGACCCCCAGCCATTATCAATACTCTTCAGAGATTGTCTGCCTGGCGTCTGTGATCACATCACCAGGACTTGTGATCTGCATCGGCTGCTTGTACGACCGTCCACCACCTGACCCCACGGTTTCACCTGACCCTGATCGGGGGCTAAGCAGGTGCTACACCTTGCCCAAGGGTGACCTGCAGGCCAGCGGACGGAAGGAGCACCTCACACCTCCTTTGGTAGGGACGTATCCCCAACCAAAAGAGGGAAATCAAGAGAGCCAAAAGCTGACGTGAGCTTGCTCTGGCAGACAAGTTGGAGGAGAATCCCAGGGTCTTCTACAGATAGCTTGAGAGCAAAGATCAAAAGGGACATCATCAAGAACCCCCACCATCCAGGCCTTGCCCTTTCTCACTGCTACCATCAGGGAGGGGGTACAAGAACCTCAGGACCCACACCATCAGGTTCAGGAACAGTTATCACCCCTCAACCATCAGAAAGGAGATACAGGACCCTCAGGCCCCACACCATCAGGTTCAGGAACAGTTATTACCCCTCAACCATCAGGAAGGGTTACAGGAGCCACAGGACCCAACTACCAGGTTCAGGAACAGTTATTACCCCCTCAACCATCAGGAAGGAGGTACTGGAGCCTCAGGACCCACACCACCATGTTCAGGAACAGTTATTACCCCCTCAACCATCAGGAAGGAGGTACAGGAGCCTTAGGACCCACACCACCAGGTTCAGTAACAGTTATTACCCCTCAACCATCAGGAAGGCGGTACAGGAGCCTCAGGAACAACACCACCAGGTTCAGGAACAGTTATCACCCCTCAACCATCAGGAAGGAGGTACAGGACCCTCAGGACCCACACCACCAGGTTCAGGAACAGTTATTACACCTCAACCATCAGGAAGGAGGTACAGGACCCTCAGGACCCACACCACCAGGTTCAGGAACAGTTATATCCCCTCAACCATCAGGAAGACGGTACAGGAGCCTCAGGACCCACACCACCAGGTTCAGGAACAGTTATTACCCCTCAACCATCAGGATGACGGTACAGGAGCCTCAGGACCCACACCACCAGGTTCAGGAACCGTTATTACCCCTCAGCCATCAGGGTCCTGAACCAGAGGGGATAACTTCATTTGCTCTATAACTCCTTCCTGATGGTTGAGGGGTAATAACCGTTCCTGAACTTGGTGGTGTGGCTCGTGGGCTCCTGTACCACCTTCCTGATGGTTGAGGGGTAATAACTGTTCCTGAACCTGGTGGTCTGGGTCCTGAGGCTCCTGTAACCCTTCCTGATGGTTGAGGGGTAATAACTGTTCCTGAACCTGGAGGTGTTGGTCCTGAGGCTCCTGTACCTCCTTCCTGATGGTTGAGGGGTAATAACTGTCCCTGAACCTGGTGGTGTGGGTCCTGAGCCTCCTGTACCTCCTTCCAAATGGTTGAGGGGTAATAACTGTTCCTGAACCTGGCGGTGTGGGTCCAGAGGCTCCTGTACCGTCTTACTGATGGTTGAGGGGTAATAACTGTTCCTGAACCTGGTGGTGTGGGTCCAGAGGCTCCGGTACCTCCTTCCTGATGGTTGAGGGGTAATAACTGTTCCTGAACCTGGTTGTGTGGGTCGTGGGCTCCTGTACCTCCTTCCTGATGGTTGAGGGGTAATAACTGTTCCTGAAACTGGTGGTGTGGGTCCTGAGGCTCCTGTACCTCCTTCCAAATGGTTGAGGGGTAATAACTGTCCCTGAACTGGTGCTGTGGGTCCTGAGGCTCCGGCAACCCTTCCTGATGGTTGAGGGGTAATAACTGTTCCTGAACCTGGTGGTGTGGGTCCTGAGGGTTCTGTACCTCCTTCCTGATGGTTGAGGGGTAATAACTGTTCCTGAACCTGGTGGTGTGGGTCCTGAGGTTCCTGTACCTCCTTCCTGATGGTTGAGGGGTAATAACTGTTCCTGAACCTGGTGGTGTGCGTCCTGAGGGTCCTGTATCTCCTTCCTGATAGTTGAGGGGTAGTAACTGTCCCTGAACCTGGTGGTGTGGGTCCTGAGGCTCCTGTACCTCCGTCCAAATGGTTGAGGGGTAATAACTGTTCCTGAACCTGGTGGTGTGGGTCCTGAGGCTCCTGTAACCCTTCCTGATGGTTGAGGGGTAAAAACTGTTCCTGAACCTGGTGATGTGGGTCCTGAGGGTCCTGTACCTCCTTCCTGATGGTTGAGGGGTAATAACTGTTCCTGAACCTGGTGGTGTTGGTCCTGAGGCTCCTGTACCTCCTTCCTGATGGTTGAGGGGTAATAACTGTCCCTGAACCTGGTGGTGTGGGTCCTGAGGCTCCTGTACCTACTTCCAAATGGTTGAGGGGTAATAACTGTTCCTGAACCTGGCGGTGTGGGTCCTGAGGCTCCTGTACCGTCTTACTGATGGTTGAGGGGTAATAACTGTTCCTGAACCTGGTGGTGTGGGTCCTGAGGTTCCGGTACCTCCTTCCTGATGGTTGAGTGGTAATAACTGTTCCTGAACCTGGTTGTGTGGGTCGTGGGCTCCTGTACCTCCTTCCTGATGGTTGAGGGGTAATAACTGTTACTGAACCTGGTGCTCTGGGTCCTGAGGCTCCTGTAACCCTTCCTGATGGTTGAGGGGTAATAACTGTTCCTGAACCTGGCGGTGTGGGTCCTGAGGCTCCTGTACCTCCTTCCTGATGGTTGAGGAGTAATAACGGTTCCTAAACATGGTGGTGTTGGTCCTGAGGCTTCTGTACCTCCTTCCTGATGGTTGAGGGGTAATAACTGTCCCTGAACTGGTGCTGTGGGTCCTGAGGCTCCTGTAACCCTTCCTGATGGTTGAGGGGTAATAACTGTTCCTGAACACGGTGGTGTGGGTCCTGAGGCTCCTGTACCTCCTTCCAAATGGTTGAGGGGTAATAACTGTCCCTGAACTGGTGCTGTGGGTCCTGAGGCTCCTGTAACCCTTCCTGATGGTTGAGGGGTAATAACTGTTCCTGAACCTGGTGGTGTGGGTCCTGAGGCTCCTGTACCTCCTTCCTGATGGTTGAGGGGTAATAACTGTTCCTGAACCTGGTTGTGTGGGTCGTGGGCTTCTGTACCTCCTTCCTGATGGTTGAGAGGTAATAACCGTTCCTGAACCTGGTGGTCTGAGTCCTGAGGCTCCTATAACCCTTCCTGATGGTTCAGGGGTAATAATTGTTCCTGAACCTGGTGGTGTGGGTCCTGAGGGTCCTGTACCTCCTTCCTGATGGTTGAGGGGTAATAACTGTTCCTGAACCTGGTGGTGTGGGTCCTGAGGTTCCTGTACCTCCTTCCTGATGGTTGAGGGGTAATAACTGTTCCTGAACCTGGTGGTGTGGGTCCTGAGGGTCCTGTACCTCCTTCCTGATAGTTGAGGGGTAGTAACTGTCCCTGAACCTGGAGGTGTGGGTCCTGAGGCTCCTGTACCTCCTTCCAAATGGTTGAGGGGTAATAACTGTTCCTGAACCTGGTGGTGTGGGTCCTGAGGCTCCTGTACCTCCTTTCTGATGGTTCAGGGGTAATAACTGTTCCTGAACATGGTGGTGTTGGTCCTGAGGCTCCTGTAACCCTTCCTGATGGTTGAGGGGTAAAAACTGTTCCTGAACCTGGTGATGTGGGTCCTGAGGGTCCTGTACCTAATTCCTGATGGTTGAGGGGTAATAACTGTTCCTGAACCTGGTGGTGTGGGTCCTGAGGCTCCTGTACCTTCTTCCTGATGGTTGAGTGGTAATAACTGTTCCTGAACCTGGTGGTGTGGGTCCTGAGGCTCCTGTAACCCTTCCTGATGGTTAAGGGGTAATAACTGTTCCTGAATCTGGTGGTCAGGGTCCTGAGGGTCCTGTACCTCTTTCCTGATGGTTGAGGGGTAATAACTGTTCCTGAACCTGCTGGTGTGGGTCCAGAGGCTCCTGTACCTCCTTTCTGATGGTTGAGGGGTAATAACTGTTCCTGAACATGGTGGTGTGGGTCCTGAGGCTCCTGTAACCCATCCTGATGGTTGAGGGGTAATAACTGTTCCTGACCCTGGTGATGTGGGTCCTGAGGCTCCTGTACATCCTTCCTGATGATTGAGGGGTAATAACTGTCCCTGAACCTGGTGCTGTGGGTCCTGAGGCTCCTGTAACCCTTCCTTATGGTTGAGGGGTAATAACTGTTCCTGACCCTGGTGATGTGGGTCCTGAGGCTCCTGTACCGTCTTCCTGATGGTTGAGGGGTAATAACTGTCCCTGAACCTGGTGCTGTGGGTCCAGAGGCTCCTGTACCTCCTTCCTGATGGTTGAGGGGTAATAACTGTTCCTGAACCTGGTGGTGTGGGTCCTGAGGCTCCTGTACCACCTTCCTGATGGTTGAGGGGTAATAACTGTTCCTGAACCTGGTGGTGTGGGTCCTGAGGCTCCTGTAACCCTTCCTGATGGTTGAGGGGTAATAACTGTTCCTGAACCTGGTGGTGTGGGTCCTGAGGCTCCTGTATCTCATTCCTGATGGTTGAGGGGTAATAACTCTCCCTGAACCTGTTGCTGTGGGTCCTGAGACTCCTGTACCTCCTTCCTGATGGTTGAGGGGTAATAACTGTTCCTGAACCTGGTGGTGTGGGTCCTGAGGCTGCTGTAACCCTTCCTGATGGTTGAGGGGTAATAACTGTTCCTGAACCTGGTGGTGTGGGTCCTGAGGGTCCTGTACCTCCTTCCTGATGGTTGAGGGGTAATAACTGTTCCTGAACCTGGTGGTGTGGGTCCTGAGGGTCCTGTACCTCCTTCCTGATGGTTAAGGGGTAATAACTGTTCCTGAACCTGGTGGTGTGGGTCCTGAGGGTCCTGTACCTCCTTCCTGATGGTTAAGGGGTAATAACTGTTCCTGAACCTGGTGGTGAGGGTCCTGAGGGTCCTGTACCTCCTTCCTGATGGTTGAGGGGTAATAAATGTTCCTGAACCTGGTGGTGTGGGTCCTGAGGCTCCTGTACCTCCTTCCTGATGGTTGAGGGGTAATAACTGTTCCTGAACCTGGTGGTGTGGGTCCTGAGGCTCCTGTAACCCTTCCTGATTGTTGAGGGGTAATAACTGTTCTGAACCTGGTGGTGTGGGTCCTGAGGGTCCTGTACCTCCTTCCTGATGGTTGAGGGGTAATAACTGTTCCTGAACCTGGTGGTGTGGGTCCTGAGGCTCCCGTACCGTCTTCCAGATGGTTGAGGGGTAATAACTGTTCCTGAACCTGGTGGTGTGGGTCCTGAGGCTCCTGTACCTCCTTCCTGATGGTTCAGGGGTAATAACTGTTCCTGAACCTGGTGGTGTGGGTCCTGAGGCTCCGGTACCTCCTTCCTGATGGTTGAGGGGTAATAACTGTTCCTGAACCTTGTGATGTGGGTTCTAAGGCTCCTGTACCGCCTTCCTGATGGTTGAGGGGTAATAACTGTTCCTGAACCTGGTGGTGTGGATCCTGAGGCACCTGTACCTCCTCCCTGATGGCTAAGGGGTAATAACTGTCCCTGAACCAGGTGGTGTGGGTCCTGAGGTTCCTGTACCTCCTTCCTGATGGTTGAGGGATAATAACTGTTCCTGAACCTGGTGGTGTGGGTCCTGAGGCTCCTGTACCTCCTTCCTGATGTTTGAGGGGTAATAACTTCCTGAACCTGGTGGTATGGGTCCTGTGGCTCCTGTACCTCCTTCCTGATGGTTGAGGGGTAAAAACAGTTTCTGAACCCGGTGGTCTGGGTCCTGAGGCTCCTGTAACCCTTCCTGATGGTTGAGGGGTAATAACTGTTCCTGAACCTGGCGGTGTGGGTCCTGAGGCTCCTGTACCTCCTTCCTGATGGTTGAGGAGTAATAACGGTTCCTAAACATGGTGGTGTTGGTCCTGAGGCTTCTGTACCTCCTTCCTGATGGTTGAGGGGTAAAAACTGTCCCTGAAACTGGTGTTGTGGGTCCTGAGGCTCCTGTACCTCCTTCCAAATGGTTGAGGGGTAATAACTGTCCCTGAACTGGTGCTGTGGGTCCTGAGGCTCCTGTAACCCTTCCTGATGGTTGAGGGGTAATAACTGTTCCTGAACACGGTGGTGTGGGTCCTGAGGCTCCTGTACCTCCTTCCAAATGGTTGAGGGGTAATAACTGTCACTGAACTGGTGCTGTGGGTCCTGAGGCTCCTGTAACCCTTCCTGATGGTTGAGGGGTAATAACTGTTCCTGAACCTGGTGGTGTGGGTCCTGAGGCTCCTGTACCTCCTTCCTGATGGTTGAGGGGTAATAACTGTTCCTGAACCTGGTTGTGTGGGTCGTGGGCTTCTGTACCTCCTTCCTGATGGTTGAGAGGTAATAACCGTTCCTGAACCTGGTGGTCTGAGTCCTGAGGCTCCTATAACCCTTCCTGATGGTTCAGGGGTAATAATTGTTCCTGAACCTGGTGGTGTGGGACCTGAGGGTCCTGTACCTCCTTCCTGATGGTTGAGGGGTAATAACTGTTCCTGAACCTGGTGGTGTGGGTCCTGAGGTTCCTGTACCTCCTTCCTGATGGTTGAGGGGTAATAACTGTTCCTGAACCTGGTGGTGTGGGTCCTGAGGGTCCTGTACCTCCTTCCTGATAGTTGAGGGGTAGTAACTGTCCCTGAACCTGGAGGTGTGGGTCCTGAGGCTCCTGTACCTCCTTCCAAATGGTTGAGGGGTAATAACTGTTCCTGAACCTGGTGGTGTGGGTCCTGAGGCTCCTGTACCTCCTTTCTGATGGTTCAGGGGTAATAACTGTTCCTGAACATGGTGGTGTGGGTCCTGAGGCTCCTGTAACCCTTCCTGATGGTTGAGGGGTAAAAACTGTTCCTGAACCTGGTGATGTGGGTCATGAGGGTCCTGTACCTAATTCCTGATGGTTGAGGGGTAATAACTGTTCCTGAACCTGGTGGTGTGGGTCCTGAGGCTCCTGTACCTTCTTCCTGATGGTTGAGTGGTAATAACTGTTCCTGAACCTGGTGGTGTGGGTCCTGAGGCTCCTGTAACCCTTCCTGATGGTTAAGGGGTAATAACTGTTCCTGAATCTGGTGGTCAGGGTCCTGAGGGTCCTGTACCTCTTTCCTGATGGTTGAGGGGTAATAACTGTTCCTGAACCTGCTGGTGTGGGTCCAGAGGCTCCTGTACCTCCTTTCTGATGGTTGAGGGGTAATAACTGTTCCTGAACATGGTGGTGTGGGTCCTGAGGCTCCTGTAACCCATCCTGATGGTTGAGGGGTAATAACTGTTCCTGACCCTGGTGATGTGGGTCCTGAGGCTCCTGTACATCCTTCCTGATGGTTGAGGGGTAATAACTGTCCCTGAACCTGGTGCTGTGGGTCCTGAGGCTCCTGTAACCCTTCCTTATGGTTGAGGGGTAATAACTGTTCCTGACCCTGGTGATGTGGGTCCTGAGGCTCCTGTACCGTCTTCCTGATGGTTGAGGGGTAATAACTGTCCCTGAACCTGGTGCTGTGGGTCCAGAGGCTCCTGTACCTCCTTCCTGATGGTTGAGGGGTAATAACTGTTCCTGAACCTGGTGGTGTGGGTCCTGAGGCTCCTGTACCACCTTCCTGATGGTTGAGGGGTAATAACTGTTCCTGAACCTGGTGGTGTGGGTCCTGAGGCTCCTGTAACCCTTCCTGATGGTTGAGGGGTAATAACTGTTCCTGAACCTGGTGGTGTGGGTCCTGAGGCTCCTGTATCTCATTCCTGATGGTTGAGGGGTAATAACTCTCCCTGAACCTGTTGCTGTGGGTCCTGAGACTCCTGTACCTCCTTCCTGATGGTTGAGGGGTAATAACTGTTCCTGAACCTGGTGGTGTGGGTCCTGAGGCTGCTGTAACCCTTCCTGATGGTTGAGGGGTAATAACTGTTCCTGAACCTGGTGGTGTGGGTCCTGAGGGTCCTGTACCTCCTTCCTGATGGTTGAGGGGTAATAACTGTTCCTGAACCTGGTGGTGTGGGTCCTGAGGGTCCTGTACCTCCTTCCTGATGGTTAAGGGGTAATAACTGTTCCTGAACCTGGTGGTGTGGGTCCTGAGGGTCCTGTACCTCCTTCCTGATGGTTAAGGGGTAATAACTGTTCCTGAACCTGGTGGTGAGGGTCCTGAGGGTCCTGTACCTCCTTCCTGATGGTTGAGGGGTAATAAATGTTCCTGAACCTGGTGGTGTGGGTCCTGAGGCTCCTGTACCTCCTTCCTGATGGTTGAGGGGTAATAACTGTTCCTGAACCTGGTGGTGTGGGTCCTGAGGCTCCTGTAACCCTTCCTGATTGTTGAGGGGTAATAACTGTTCTGAACCTGGTGGTGTGGGTCCTGAGGGTCCTGTACCTCCTTCCTGATGGTTGAGGGGTAATAACTGTTCCTGAACCTGGTGGTGTGGGTCCTGAGGCACCCGTACCGTCTTCCAGATGGTTGAGGGGTAATAACTGTTCCTGAACCTGGTGGTGTGGGTCCTGAGGCTCCTGTACCTCCTTCCTGATGGTTCAGGGGTAATAACTGTTCCTGAACCTGGTGGTGTGGGTCCTGAGGCTCCGGTACCTCCTTCCTGATGGTTGAGGGGTAATAACTGTTCCTGAACCTTGTGATGTGGGTTCTAAGGCTCCTGTACCGCCTTCCTGATGGTTGAGGGGTAATAACTGTTCCTGAACCTGGTGGTGTGGATCCTGAGGCACCTGTACCTCCTCCCTGATGGCTAAGGGGTAATAACTGTCCCTGAACCAGGTGGTGTGGGTCCTGAGGTTCCTGTACCTCCTTCCTGATGGTTGAGGGATAATAACTGTTCCTGAACCTGGTGGTGTGGGTCCTGAGGCTCCTGTACCTCCTTCCTGATGTTTGAGGGGTAATAACTTCCTGAACCTGGTGGTATGGGTCCTGTGGCTCCTGTACCTCCTTCCTGATGGTTGAGGGGTAAAAACAGTTTCTGAACCCGGTGGTCTGGGTCCTGAGGCTCCTGTAACCTGCCTGATGGTTGAGGGGTAATAACTGTTCCTGAACCTGGTGGTGTTGGTCCTGAGTCTCCTGTACCTCCTTCCTGATGGTTGAGGGGTAATAACTGTCCCTGAACCTGGTGGTGTGGGTCCTAAGGCTCCTGTACCTCCTTCCTGATGGTTGAGGGGTAATAACTGTCCCTGAACCTGGTGGTGTGGGTCCTGAGGCTCCTGTAACTCCTTCCAAATGGTTGAGCGGTAATAACTGTTCCTGAACCTGGTGATGTGGGTCCTGAGGCTCCTGTACCGTCTTCCTGATGGTTGAGGGGTAATAACGGTTCCTGAACCTGGTGGTGTAGGTCCTGAGGCTCCTGTACCTCCTTCCTGATGGTTGAGGTGTAATAACTGTTCCTGAACCTGGTGGTCTTGGTCCTGAAGCTCCTGAAACCCTTCCTGATGGTTGAGGGGTAATAACTGTTCCTGAACCTGGCGGTGTGGGTCCTGAGGCTCCTGTACCTCCTTCCTGATGATTGAGGGGTAGTAACTGTCCCTGAACCTGGTGGTGTGGGTCCTGTGGCTCCTGTACCGTCTTCCGGATGATTGAGGGGTAATAACTGTTCCTGAACCTGGTGGTGTGGGTCCTGAGGTTCCTGTACCTTCCTCCTGGGTTGAGGGGTAATAACTGTTCCTGAACCTGGTGGTGTGGGTCCTGAGGTTCCTGTACCTCCTTCCTGATGGTTGAGGGATAATAACTGTTCCTGAACCTGGTGGTGTGGGTCCTGAGGCTCCTGTACCTCCCTCCTGATGTTTGAGGGGTAATAACTTCCTGAACCTGGTGGTATGGGTCCTGTGGCTCCTGTACCGTCTTCCCGATGGTTGAGGGGTAATAACTGTTCCTGAACCTGGTGGTGTGGGACCTGAGGTTCCTGTACCTTCTTCCTGATGGTTGAGGGGTAATAACTGTTCCTGAACCTGGTGGTGTGGGTCCTGAGGGTCCAGTACCACCTTCCTGACGGTTGAGGGGGTAATAACTGTTCCTCAACATGGTGGTGTGGGTCCTGAGGGTCCTGTACCTCCTTCCTGGTGGTTGAGGGGTAAAAACAGTTTCTGAACCCGGTGGTCTGGGTCCTGAGGCTCCTGTAACCTGCCTGATGGTTGAGGGGTAATAACTGTTCCTGAACCTGGTGGTGTTGGTCCTGAGGCTCCTGTACCTCCTTCCTGATGGTTGAGGGGTAATAACTGTCCCTGATCCAGGTGGTGTGGGTCCTAAGGCTCCTGTACCTCCTTCCTGATGGTTGAGGGGTAATAACTGTCCCTGAACCTGGTGGTGTGGGTCCTGAGGCTCCTGTAACTCCTTCCAAATGGTTGAGCGGTAATAACTGTTCCTGAACCTGGTGATGTGGGTCCTGAGGCTCCTGTACCGTCTTCCTGATGGTTGAGGGGTAATAACGGTTCCTGAACCTGGTGGTGTGGATCCTGAGGCACCTGTACCTCCTCCCTGATGGCTAAGGGGTAATAACTGTCCCTGAACCAGGTGGTGTGGGTCCTGAGGTTCCTGTACCTCCTTCCTGATGGTTGAGGGATAATAACTGTTCCTGAACCTGGTGGTGTGGGTCCTGAGGCTCCTGTACCTCCTTCCTGATGTTTGAGGGGTAATAACTTCCTGAACCTGGTGGTATGGGTCCTGTGGCTCCTGTACCTCCTTCCTGATGGTTGAGGGGTAAAAACAGTTTCTGAACCCGGTGGTCTGGGTCCTGAGGCTCCTGTAACCTGCCTGATGGTTGAGGGGTAATAACTGTTCCTGAACCTGGTGGTGTTGGTCCTGAGTCTCCTGTACCTCCTTCCTGATGGTTGAGGGGTAATAACTGTCCCTGAACCTGGTGGTGTGGGTCCTAAGGCTCCTGTACCTCCTTCCTGATGGTTGAGGGGTAATAACTGTCCCTGAACCTGGTGGTGTGGGTCCTGAGGCTCCTGTAACTCCTTCCAAATGGTTGAGCGGTAATAACTGTTCCTGAACCTGGTGATGTGGGTCCTGAGGCTCCTGTACCGTCTTCCTGATGGTTGAGGGGTAATAACGGTTCCTGAACCTGGTGGTGTAGGTCCTGAGGCTCCTGTACCTCCTTCCTGATGGTTGAGGTGTAATAACTGTTCCTGAACCTGGTGGTCTTGGTCCTGAAGCTCCTGAAACCCTTCCTGATGGTTGAGGGGTAATAACTGTTCCTGAACCTGGCGGTGTGGGTCCTGAGGCTCCTGTACCTCCTTCCTGATGATTGAGGGGTAGTAACTGTCCCTGAACCTGGTGGTGTGGGTCCTGTGGCTCCTGTACCGTCTTCCGGATGATTGAGGGGTAATAACTGTTCCTGAACCTGGTGGTGTGGGTCCTGAGGTTCCTGTACCTTCCTCCTGGGTTGAGGGGTAATAACTGTTCCTGAACCTGGTGGTGTAGGTCCTGAGGTTCCTGTACCTCCTTCCTGATGGTTGAGGGATAATAACTGTTCCTGAACCTGGTGGTGTGGGTCCTGAGGCTCCTGTACCTCCCTCCTGATGTTTGAGGGGTAATAACTTCCTGAACCTGGTGGTATGGGTCCTGTGGCTCCTGTACCGTCTTCCGGATGGTTGAGGGGTAATAACTGTTCCTGAACCTGGTGGTGTGGGACCTGAGGTTCCTGTACCTTCTTCCTGATGGTTGAGGGGTAATAACTGTTCCTGAACCTGGTGGTGTGGGTCCTGAGGGTCCAGTACCACCTTCCTGACGGTTGAGGGGGTAATAACTGTTCCTCAACATGGTGGTGTGGGTCCTGAGGGTCCTGTACCTCCTTCCTGGTGGTTGAGGGGTAAAAACAGTTTCTGAACCCGGTGGTCTGGGTCCTGAGGCTCCTGTAACCTGCCTGATGGTTGAGGGGTAATAACTGTTCCTGAACCTGGTGGTGTTGGTCCTGAGGCTCCTGTACCTCCTTCCTGATGGTTGAGGGGTAATAACTGTCCCTGATCCAGGTGGTGTGGGTCCTAAGGCTCCTGTACCTCCTTCCTGATGGTTGAGGGGTAATAACTGTCCCTGAACCTGGTGGTGTGGGTCCTGAGGCTCCTGTAACTCCTTCCAAATGGTTGAGCGGTAATAACTGTTCCTGAACCTGGTGATGTGGGTCCTGAGGCTCCTGTACCGTCTTCCTGATGGTTGAGGGGTAATAACGGTTCCTGAACCTGGTGGTGTAGGTCCTGAGGCTCCTGTACCTCCTTCCTGATGGTTGAGGTGTAATAACTGTTCCTGAACCTGGTGGTCTTGGTCCTGAAGCTCCTGTAACCCTTCCTGATGGTTGAGGGGTAATAATTGTTCCTGAACCTGGCGGTGTGGGTCCTGAGGCTCCTGTACCTCCTTCCTGATGGTTGAGGGGTAGTAACTGTCCCTGAACCTGGTGGTGTGGGTCCTGAGGCTCCTGTACCTCCGTCCAAATGGTTGAGGGGTAATAACTGTTCCTGAACCTGGTGGTGTGGGTCCTGAGGCTCCTGTACCTCCTTCCTGATGTTTGAGGGGTAATAACTTCCTGAACCTGGTGGTATGGGTCCTGTGGCTCCTGTACCGTCTTCCGGATGGTTGAGGGGTAATAACTGTTCCTGAACCTGGTGGTGTGGGTCCTGAGGTTCCTGTACCTTCTTCCTGATGGTTGAGGGGTAATAACTGTTCCTGAACCTGGTGGTGTGGGTCCTGAGGGTCCAGTACCTCCTTCCTGACGGCTGAGGGGTTAATAACTGTTCCTCAACATGGTGGTGTGGGTCCTGAGGGTCCTGAACCTCCTTCCTGATGGTTGAGGGGTAAAAACAGTTTCTGAACCCGGTGGTCTGGGTCCTGAGGCTCCTGTAACCTGCCTGATGGTTGAGGGGTAATAACTGTTCCTGAACCTGGTGGTGTTGGTCCTGAGGCTCCTGTACCTCCTTCCTGATGGTTGAGGGGTAATAACTGTCCCTGAACCTGGTGGTGTGGGTCCTAAGGCTCCTGTACCTCCTTCCTGATGGTTCAGGGGTAATAACTGTCCCTGAACCTGGTGGTGTGGGTCCTGAGGCTCCTGTAACCTTCCAAATGGTTGAGCGGTAATAACTGTTCCTGAACCTGGTGATGTGGGTCCTGAGGCTCCTGTACCGTCTTCCTGATGGTTGAGGGGTAATAACGGTTCCTGAACCTGGTGGTGTAGGTCCTGAGGCTCCTGAACCTCCTTCCTGATGGTTGAGGTGTAATAACTGTTCCTGAACCTGGTGGTCTTGGTCCTGAAGCTCCTGTAACCCTTCCTGATGGTTGAGGGGTAATAACTGTTCCTGAACCTGGCGGTGTGGGTCCTGAGGCTCCTGTACCTCCTTCCTGATGGTTGAGGGGTAGTAACTGTCCCTGAACCTGGTGGTGTGGGTCCTGAGGCTCCTGTACCTCCTTCCTTATGGTTGAGGGGTAATAACTGTTCCTGAACCTGGTGGTGTGGGTCCTGAGGGTCCTGTAACCCTTCCTGATGGTTGAGGGGTAAAAACTGTTCCTGAACCTGGTGATGTGGGTCCTGAGGGTCCTGTACCTCCTTCCTGATGGTTGAGGGGTAATAACTGTTCCTGAACCTGGTGGTGTGGGTCCTGAGGCTCCTGTACCTCCTTCCTGTTGGTTGAGGGGTAATAACTGTCCCTGAACTGGTGCTGTGGGTCCTGAGGCTCCTGTAACCCTTCCTTATGGTTGAGGGGTAATAACTGTTCCTCAACCTGGTGGTGTGGGTCCTGAGGCACCTGTACCTCCTCCCTGATGGTTGAGGGGTAATAACTGTTCCTGAACCTGGTGGTGTGGGTCCTGAGGCTCCTGTAACCCTTCCAGATGGTTAAGGGGTAATAACTGTTCCTGAACATGGTGGTGTGGGTCCTGAGGCTCCTGTAAACCTTCCTGATGGTTGAGGGGTAAAAACTGTTCCAAAACCTGGTGATGTGGGTCCTGAGGGTCCTGTACCTCCTTCCTGATGGTTGAGGGGTAATAACTGTTCCTGAAACTGGTGGTGTGGGTCCTGAGGCTCCTGTACCACCTTCCTGTTGGTTGAGGGGTAATAACTGTCCCTGAACTGGTGCTGTGGGTCCTGAGGCTCCTGTAACCCTTCCTTATGGTTGAGGGGTAATAACTGTTCCTGAACCTGGTGGTGTGGGTCCTGAGGCTCCTGTACCTCCTCCCTGATGGTTGAGGGGTAATAACTGTTCCTGAACCTGGTGGTGTGGGTCCTGAGGCTCCTGTAACCCTTCCTGATGGTTAAGGGGTAATAACTGTTCCTGAATCTGGTGGTCTGGGTCCTGAGGGTCCTGTACCTCCTTCCTGATGGTTGAGGGGTAATAACTGTTCCTGAACATGGTGGTGTGGGTCCAGAGGCTCCTGTACCTCCTTTCTGATGGTTGAGGGGTAATAACTGTTCCTGAACATGGTGGTGTGGGTCCTGAGGCTCCTGTAACCCATCCTGATGGTTGAGGGGTAATAACTGTTCCTGACCCTGGTGATGTGGGTCCTGAGGCTCCTGTACCTCCTTCCTGATGGTTGAGGGGTAATACCTGTTCCTGACCCTGGTGATGTGGGTCCTGAGGCTCCTGTACCATCTTCCTGATGGTTGAGGGGTAATAACTGTCCCTGAACCTGGTGCTGTGGGTCCAGAGGCTCCTGTACCTCCTTTCTGATGGTTGAGGGGTAATAACTGTTCCTGAACCTGGTGCTGTGGGTCCTGAGGGTCCTGTACCTCCTTCCTGATGGTTGAGGGGTAATAACTGTTCCTGATCCTTGTGGTGTGGGTCCTGAGGCTTCTGTACCTCCTTTCTGATGGTTGAGGGGTAATAACTGTTCCTGAACCTGGTGGTGTGGGTCCTGAGGCTGCTGTAACCCTTCCTGATGGTTGAGGGGTAATAACTGTTCCTGAGCGTGGTGGTGTGGGTCCTGAGGGTCCTGTACCTCCTTCCTGATGGTTGAGGGGTAATAACTGTTCCTGAACCTGGTGGTGTGGGTCCTGAGGGTCCTGTACCTCCTTCCTGATGGTTGAGGGGTAATAAATGTTCCTGAACCTGGTGGTGTGGGTCCTGAGGCTCCTGTACCTCCTTCCTGATGGTTGAAGGGTAATAACTGTTCCTGAACCTGGTGGTGTGGGTCCTGAGGCTCCTGTAACCCTTCCTGATGGTTGAGTGGTAATAACTGTCACTGAACCTGGTGCTGTGGGTCCTGAGGCTCCTGTAACCCTTCCTTATGGTTGAGAGGTAATAACTGCTCCTGACCGTGGTGATGTGAGTCCTGAGGCTCCTGTACCGTCTTGCTGATGGTTGAGGGGTAATAACTGTCCCTGAACCTGGTGCTGTGGGTCCAGAGGCTCCAGTACCTCCTTTCTGATGGTTGAGGGGTAATAACTGTTCCTGAACCTGGTGGTGTGGGTCCTGAGGCTCCTGTAACCCTTCCTGATGGTTGAGGGGTAAAAACTGTTCCTGAACCTGGTGATGTGGGTCCTGAGGGTCCTGTACCTCCTTCCTGATGGTTGAGGGGTAATAACTGTTCCTGAACCTGGTGGTGTGGGTCCTGAGGCTCCTGTACCTCCTTCCTGTTGGTTGAGGGGTAATAACTGTCCCTGAACTGGTGCTGTGGGTCCTGAGGCTCCTGTAACCCTTCCTTATGGTTGAGGGGAAATAACTGTTCCTGAACCTGGTGGTGTGGGTCCTGAGGCACCTGTACCTCCTCCCTGATGGTTGAGGGGTAATAACTGTTCCTGAACCTGGTGGTGTGGGTCCTGAGGCTCCTGTAACACTTCCAGATGGTTAAGGGGTAATAACTGTTCCTGAACATGGTGGTGTGGGTCCTGAGGCTCCTGTAACCCTTCCTGATGGTTGAGGGGTAAAAACTGTTCCTGAACCTGGTGATGTGGGTCCTGAGGGTCCTGTACCTCCTTCCTGATGGTTGAGGGGTAATAACTGTTCCTGAAACTGGTGGTGTGGGTCCTGAGGCTCCTGTACCACCTTCCTGTTGGTTGAGGGGTAATAACTGTCCCTGAACTGGTGCTGTGGGTCCTGAGGCTCCTGTAACCCTTCCTTATGGTTGAGGGGTAATAACTGTTCCTGAACCTGGTGGTGTGGGTCCTGAGGCTCCTGTACCTCCTCCCTGATGGTTGAGGGGTAATAACTGTTCCTGAACCTGGTGGTGTGGGTCCTGAGGCTCCTGTAACCCTTCCTGATGGTTAAGGGGTAATAACTGTTCCTGAATCTGGTGGTGTGGGTCCTGAGGGTCCTGTACCTCCTTCCTGATGGTTGAGGGGTAATAACTGTTCCTGAACATGGTGGTGTGGGTCCAGAGGCTCCTGTACCTCCTTTCTGATGGTTGAGGGGTAATAACTGTTCCTGAACATGGTGGTGTGGGTCCTGAGGCTCCTGTAACCCATCCTGATGGTTGAGGGGTAATAACTGTTCCTGACCCTGGTGATGTGGGTCCTGAGGCTCCTGTACCTCCATCCTGATGGTTGAGGGGTAATAACTGTCCCTGAACCTGGTGCTGTGGGTCCTGAGGCTCCTGTAACCCTTCCTTATGGTTGAGAGGTAATAACTGTTCCTGACCCTGGTGATGTGGGTCCTGAGGCTCCTGTACCATCTTCCTGATGGTTGAGGGGTAATAACTGTCCCTGAACCTGGTGCTGTGGGTCCAGAGGCTCCTGTACCTCCTTTCTGATGGTTGAGGGGTAATAACTGTTCCTGAACCTGGTGCTGTGGGTCCTGAGGGTCCTGTACCTCCTTCCTGATGGTTGAGGGGTAATAACTGTTCCTGATCCTTGTGGTGTTGGTCCTGAGGCTTCTGTACCTCCTTTCTGATGGTTGAGGGGTAATAACTGTTCCTGAACCTGGTGGTGTGGGTCCTGAGGCTCCTGTAACCCTTCCTGATGGTTGAGGGGTAATAACTGTTCCTGAGCGTGGTGGTGTGGGTCCTGAGGGTCCTGTACCTCCTTCCTGATGGTTGAGGGGTAATAACTGTTCCTGAACCTGGTGGTGTGGGTCCTGAGGGTCCTGTACCTCCTTCCTGATGGTTGAGCGGTAATAAATGTTCCTGAACCTGGTGGTGTGGGTCCTGAGGCTCCTGTACCTCCTTCCTGATGGTTGAAGGGTAATAACTGTTCCTGAACCTGGTGGTGTGGGTCCTGAGGCTCCTGTAACCCTTCCTGATGGTTGAGTGGTAATAACTGTCCCTGAACCTGGTGCTGTGGGTCCTGAGGCTCCTGTAACCCTTCCTTATGGTTGAGAGGTAATAACTGCTCCTGACCCTGCTGATGTGAGTCCTGAGGCTCCTGTACCGTCTTGCTGATGGTTGAGGGGTAATAACTGTCCCTGAACCTGGTGCTGTGGGTCCAGAGGCTCCTGTACCTCCTTTCTGATGGTTGAGGGGTAATAACTGTTCCTGAACCTGGTGCTGTGGGTCCTGAGGGTCCTGTACCTCCTTCCTGATGGTTGAGGGGTAATAACTGTTCCTGAACCTGGTGGTGTGGGTCCTGAGGCTCCTGTACCACCTTCCTGATGGTTGAGGGGTAATAACTGTTCCTGAACCTGGTGGTGTGGGTCCTGAGGCTCCTGTAACCCTTCCTGATGGTTGAGGGGTAATAACTGTCCCTGAACCTGGTGGTGTGGGTCCTGAGGTTCCTGTACCTCCTTCCTGATGGTTGAGAGATAATAACTGTTCCTGAACCTGGTGGTGTTGGTCCTGAGGCTCCTGTACCTCCTTCCTGATGGTTGAGGGGTAATAACTGTTCCTGAACCTGGTGGTGTGTGTCCTGAGGGTCCAGTACCTCCTTCCTGACGGTTGAGGGGGTAATAACTGTTCCTCAACATGGTGGTGTGGGTCCTGAGGGTCCTGTACCTCCTTCCTGATGGTTGAGGGGTAAAAACAGTTTCTGAACCCGGTGGTGTGGGTCCTGAGGCTCCTGTACCTCCCTCCTGATGTTTGAGGGGTAATAACTTCCTGAACCTGGTGGTATGGGTCCTGTGGCTCCTGTACCGTCTTCCGGATGGTTGAGGGGTAATAACTGTTCCTGAACCTGGTGGTGTGGGACCTGAGGTTCCTGTAGCTTCTTCCTGATGGTTGAGGGGTAATAACTGTTCCTGAACCTGGTGGTGTGGGTCCTGAGGGTCCAGTACCACCTTCCTGACGGTTGAGGGGGTAATAACTGTTCCTCAACATGGTGGTGTGGGTCCTGAGGGTCCTGTACCTCCTTCCTGGTGGTTGAGGGGTAAAAACAGTTTCTGAACCCGGTGGTCTGGGTCCTGAGGCTCCTGTAACCTGCCTGATGGTTGAGGGGTAATAACTGTTCCTGAACCTGGTGGTGTTGGTCCTGAGGCTCCTGTACCTCCTTCCTGATGGTTGAGGGGTAATAACTGTCCCTGATCCTGGTGGTGTGGGTCCTAAGGCTCCTGTACCTCCTTCCTGATGGTTGAGGGGTAATAACTGTCCCTGAACCTGGTGGTGTGGGTCCTGAGGCTCCTGTAACTCCTTCCAAATGGTTGAGCGGTAATAACTGTTCCTGAACCTGGTGATGTGGGTCCTGAGGCTCCTGTACCGTCTTCCTGATGGTTGAGGGGTAATAACGGTTCCTGAACCTGGTGGTGTAGGTCCTGAGGCTCCTGTACCTCCTTCCTGATGGTTGAGGTGTAATAACTGTTCCTGAACCTGGTGGTCTTGGTCCTGAAGCTCCTGTAACCCTTCCTGATGGTTGAGGGGTAATAATTGTTCCTGAACCTGGCGGTGTGGGTCCTGAGGCTCCTGTACCTCCTTCCTGATGGTTGAGGGGTAGTAACTGTCCCTGAACCTGGTGGTGTGGGTCCTGAGGCTCCTGTACCTCCGTCCAAATGGTTGAGGGGTAATAACTGTTCCTGAACCTGGTGGTGTGGGTCCTGAGGCTCCTGTACCTCCTTCCTGATGTTTGAGGGGTAATAACTTCCTGAACCTGGTGGTATGGGTCCTGTGGCTCCTGTACCGTCTTCCGGATGGTTGAGGGGTAATAACTGTTCCTGAACCTGGTGGTGTGGGTCCTGAGGTTCCTGTACCTTCTTCCTGATGGTTGAGGGGTAATAACTGTTCCTGAACCTGGTGGTGTGGGTCCTGAGGGTCCAGTACCTCCTTCCTGACGGTTGAGGGGGTAATAACTGTTCCTCAACATGGTGGTGTGGGTCCTGAGGGTCCTGAACCTCCTTCCTGATGGTTGAGGGGTAAAAACAGTTTCTGAACCCGGTGGTCTGGGTCCTGAGGCTCCTGTAACCTGCCTGATGGTTGAGGGGTAATAACTGTTCCTGAACCTGGTGGTGTTGGTCCTGAGGCTCCTGTACCTCCTTCCTGATGGTTGAGGGGTAATAACTGTCCCTGAACCTGGTGGTGTGGGTCCTAAGGCTCCTGTACCTCCTTCCTGATGGTTCAGGGGTAATAACTGTCCCTGAACCTGGTGGTGTGGGTCCTGAGGCTCCTGTAACTCCTTCCAAATGGTTGAGCGGTAATAACTGTTCCTGAACCTGGTGATGTGGGTCCTGAGGCTCCTGTACCGTCTTCCTGATGGTTGAGGGGTAATAACGGTTCCTGAACCTGGTGGTGTAGGTCCTGAGGCTCCTGAACCTCCTTCCTGATGGTTGAGGTGTAATAACTGTTCCTGAACCTGGTGGTCTTGGTCCTGAAGCTCCTGTAACCCTTCCTGATGGTTGAGGGGTAATAACTGTTCCTGAACCTGGCGGTGTGGGTCCTGAGGCTCCTGTACCTCCTTCCTGATGGTTGAGGGGTAGTAACTGTCCCTGAACCTGGTGGTGTGGGTCCTGAGGCTCCTGTACCTCCTTCCTTATGGTTGAGGGGTAATAACTGTTCCTGAACCTGGTGGTGTGGGTCCTGAGGCTCCTGTAACCCTTCCTGATGGTTGAGGGGTAAAAACTGTTCCTGAACCTGGTGATGTGGGTCCTGAGGGTCCTGTACCTCCTTCCTGATGGTTGAGGGGTAATAACTGTTCCTGAACCTGGTGGTGTGGGTCCTGAGGCTCCTGTAACCCTTCCTTATGGTTGAGGGGTAATAACTGTTCCTGAACCTGGTGGTGTGGGTCCTGAGGCACCTGTACCTCCTCCCTGATGGTTGAGGGGTAATAACTGTTCCTGAACCTGGTGGTGTGGGTCCTGAGGCTCCTGTAACCCTTCCAGATGGTTAAGGGGTAATAACTGTTCCTGAACCTGGTGATGTGGGTCCTGAGGGTCCTGTACCTCCTTCCTGATGGTTGAGGGGTAATAACTGTTCCTGAACCTGGTGGTGTGGGTCCTGAGGCTCCTGTAACCCTTCCTTATGGTTGAGGGGTAATAACTGTTCCTGAACCTGGTGGTGTGGGTCCTGAGGCACCTGTACCTCCTCCCTGATGGTTGAGGGGTAATAACTGTTCCTGAACCTGGTGGTGTGGGTCCTGAGGCTCCTGTAACCCTTCCAGATGGTTAAGGGGTAATAACTGTTCCTGAACATGGTGGGTCCTGAGGCTCCTGTAACCCTTCCTGATGGTTGAGGGGTAAAAACTGTTCCTGATCCTGGTGATGTGGGTCCTGAGGGTCCTGTACCTCCTTCCTGATGGTTGAGGGGTAATAACTGTTCCTGAAACTGGTGGTGTGGGTCCTGAGGCTCCTGTACCACCTTCCTGTTGGTTCAGGGGTAATAACTGTCCCTGAACTGGTGCTGTGGGTCCTGAGGCTCCTGTAACCCTTCCTTATGGTTGAGGGGTAATAACTGTTCCTGAACCTGGTGGTGTGGGTCCTGAGGCTCCTGTACCTCCTCCCTGATGGTTGAGGGGTAATAACTGTCCCTGAACCTGGTGCTGTGGGTCCTGAGGCTCCTGTAACCCTTCCTTATGGTTGAGAGGTAATAACTGCTCCTGACCCTGCTGATGTGAGTCCTGAGGCTCCTGTACCGTCTTGCTGATGGTTGAGGGGTAATAACTGTCCCTGAACCTGGTGCTGTGGGTCCAGAGGCTCCTGTACCTCCTTTCTGATGGTTGAGGGGTAATAACTGTTCCTGAACCTGGTGCTGTGGGTCCTGAGGGTCCTGTACCTCCTTCCTGATGGTTGAGGGGTAATAACTGTTCCTGAACCTGGTGGTGTGGGTCCTGAGGCTCCTGTACCACCTTCCTGATGGTTGAGGGGTAATAACTGTTCCTGAACCTGGTGGAGTGGGTCCTGAGGCTCCTGTAACCCTTCCTGATGGTTGAGGGGTAATAACTGTCCCTGAACCTGGTGGTGTGGGTCCTGAGGTTCCTGTACCTCCTTCCTGATGGTTGAGGGATAAAAACTGTTCCTGAACCTGGTGGTGTTGGTCCTGAGGCTCCTGTACCTCCTTCCTGATGGTTGAGGGGTAATAACTGTTCCTGAACCTGGTGGTGTGTGTCCTGAGGGTCCAGTACCTCCTTCCTGACGGTTGAGGGGGTAATAACTGTTCCTCAACATGGTGGTGTGGGTCCTGAGGGTCCTGTACCTCCTTCCTGATGGTTGAGGGGTAAAAACAGTATCTGAACCCGGTGGTGTGGGTCCTGAGGCTCCTGTACCTCCCTCCTGATGTTTGAGGGGTAATAACTTCCTGAACCTGGTGGTATGGGTCCTGTGGCTCCTGTACCGTCTTCCGGATGGTTGAGAGGTAATAACTGTTCCTGAACCTGGTGGTGTGGGACCTGAGGTTCCTGTACCTTCTTCCTGATGGTTGAGGGGTAATAACTGTTCCTGAACCTGGTGGTGTGGGTCCTGAGGGTCCAGTACCACCTTCCTGACGGTTGAGGGGGTAATAACTGTTCCTCAACATGGTGGTGTGGGTCCTGAGGGTCCTGTACCTCCTTCCTGGTGGTTGAGGGGTAAAAACAGTTTCTGAACCCGGTGGTCTGGGTCCTGAGGCTCCTGTAACCTGCCTGATGGTTGAGGGGTAATAACTGTTCCTGAACCTGGTGGTGTTGGTCCTGAGGCTCCTGTACCTCCTTCCTGATGGTTGAGGGGTAATAACTGTCCCTGATCCTGGTGGTGTGGGTCCTAAGGCTCCTGTACCTCCTTCCTGATGGTTGAGGGGTAATAACTGTCCCTGAACCTGGTGGTGTGGGTCCTGAGGCTCCTGTAACTCCTTCCAAATGGTTGAGCGGTAATAACTGTTCCTGAACCTGGTGATGTGGGTCCTGAGGCTCCTGTACCGTCTTCCTGATGGTTGAGGGGTAATAACGGTTCCTGAACCTGGTGGTGTAGGTCCTGAGGCTCCTGTACCTCCTTCCTGATGGTTGAGGTGTAATAACTGTTCCTGAACCTGGTGGTCTTGGTCCTGAAGCTCCTGTAACCCTTCCTGATGGTTGAGGGGTAATAATTGTTCCTGAACCTGGCGGTGTGGGTCCTGAGGCTCCTGTACCTCCTTCCTGATGGTTGAGGGGTAGTAACTGTCCCTGAACCTGGTGGTGTGGGTCCTGAGGCTCCTGTACCTCCGTCCAAATGGTTGAGGGGTAATAACTGTTCCTGAACCTGGTGGTGTGGGTCCTGAGGCTCCTGTACCTCCTTCCTGATGTTTGAGGGGTAATAACTTCCTGAACCTGGTGGTATGGGTCCTGTGGCTCCTGTACCGTCTTCCGGATGGTTGAGGGGTAATAACTGTTCCTGAACCTGGTGGTGTGGGTCCTGAGGTTCCTGTACCTTCTTCCTGATGGTTGAGGGGTAATAACTGTTCCTGAACCTGGTGGTGTGGGTCCTGAGGGTCCAGTACCTCCTTCCTGACGGTTGAGGGGGTAATAACTGTTCCTCAACATGGTGGTGTGGGTCCTGAGGGTCCTGAACCTCCTTCCTGATGGTTGAGGGGTAAAAACAGTTTCTGAACCCGGTGGTCTGGGTCCTGAGGCTCCTGTAACCTGCCTGATGGTTGAGGGGTAATAACTGTTCCTGAACCTGGTGGTGTTGGTCCTGAGGCTCCTGTACCTCCTTCCTGATGGTTGAGGGGTAATAACTGTCCCTGAACCTGGTGGTGTGGGTCCTAAGGCTCCTGTACCTCCTTCCTGATGGTTCAGGGGTAATAACTGTCCCTGAACCTGGTGGTGTGGGTCCTGAGGCTCCTGTAACTCCTTCCAAATGGTTGAGCGGTAATAACTGTTCCTGAACCTGGTGATGTGGGTCCTGAGGCTCCTGTACCGTCTTCCTGATGGTTGAGGGGTAATAACGGTTCCTGAACCTGGTGGTGTAGGTCCTGAGGCTCCTGAACCTCCTTCCTGATGGTTGAGGTGTAATAACTGTTCCTGAACCTGGTGGTCTTGGTCCTGAAGCTCCTGTAACCCTTCCTGATGGTTGAGGGGTAATAACTGTTCCTGAACCTGGCGGTGTGGGTCCTGAGGCTCCTGTACCTCCTTCCTGATGGTTGAGGGGTAGTAACTGTCCCTGAACCTGGTGCTGTGGGTCCAGAGGCTCCTGTACCTCCTTTCAGATGGTTGAGGGGTAATAACTGTTCCTGAACCTGGTGCTGTGGGTCCTGAGGGTCCTGTACCTCCTTCCTGATGGTTGAGGGGTAATAACTGTTCCTGAACCTGGTGGTGTGGGTCCTGAGGCTCCTGTACCACCTTCCTGATGGTTGAGGGGTAATAACTGTTCCTGAACCTGGTGGTGTGGGTCCTGAGGCTCCTGTAACCCTTCCTGATGGTTGAGGGGTAATAACTGTTCCTGAACCTGGTGGTGTGGGTCCTGAGGCTCCTGTACCACCTTCCTGATGGTTGAGGGGTAATAACTGTTCCTGAACGTGGTGGTGTGGGTCCTGAGTGTCCTGTACCTCCTTCCTGATGGTTGAGGGGTAATAACTGTTCTTGAACCTGGTGGTGTGGGTCCTGAGGGTCCTGTACCTCCTTCCTGATGGTTGAGGGGTAATAACTGTTCCTGAACCTGGTGGTGTGGGTCCTCAGGGTCCTGTACCTCCTTCCTGATGGTTGAGGGGTAATAAATGTTCCTGAACCTGGTGGTGTGGGTCCTGAGGCTCCTGTACCTCCTTCCTGATGGTTGAGGGGTAATAAATGTTCCTGAACCTGGTGGTGTGCGTCCTGAGGCTCCTGTAACCCTTCCTGATGGTTGAGGGGTAATAACTGTTCTGAACCTGGTGGTGTGGGTCCTGAGGGTCCTGTACCTCCTTCCTGATGGTTGAGGGGTAATAACTGTTCCTGAACCTGGTGGTGTGGGTCCTGAGGCTCCTGTACCGTCTTCCAGATGGTTGAGGGGTAATAACTGTTCCTGAACCTGGTGGTGTGGGTCCTGAGGCTCCTGTACCTCCTTCCTGATGGTTCAGGGGTAATAACTGTTCCTGAACCTGGTGGTGTGGGTCCTGAGGCTCCGGTACCTCCTTCCTGATGGTTGAGGGGTAATAACTGTTCCTGAACCTTGTGATGTGGGTCCTAAGGCTCCTGTAACGCCTTCCTGATTGTTGAGGGGTAATAACTGTTCCTGAACCTGGTGGTGTTGATCCTGAGGCACCTGTACCTCCTCCCTGATGGCTAAGGGGTAATAACTGTCCCTGAACCAGGTGGTGTGGGTCCTGAGGTTCCTGTACCTCCTTCCTGATGGTTGAGGGATAATAACGGTTCCTGAACCTGGTGGTGTGGGTCCTGAGGCTCCTGTACCGTCTTCCTGATGGTTGAGGGGTAATAACTGTTCCTGAACCTGGTTGTGTTGACCCTGAGGCACCTGTACCTCCTCCCTGATGGCTAAGGGGTAATAACTGTCCCTGAACCAGGTGGTGTGGGTCCTGAGGTTCCTGTACCTCCTTCCTGATGGTTGAGGGATAATAACGGTTCCTGAACCTGGTGGTGTGGGTCCTGAGGCTCCTGTACCGTCTTCCTGATGGTTGAGGGGTAATAACTGTTCCTGAACCTGGTTGTGTTGATCCTGAGGCTCCTGTACCTCCTTCCTGATGGTTGAGGGGTAATAACTGTTCCTGAACCTGGTTGTGTGGGTCGTGGGCTCCTGTACCTCCTTCCTGATGGTTGAGGTGTAATAACTGTTCCTGAACCTGGTGGTCTTGGTCCTGAAGCTCCTGTAACCCTTCCTGATGGTTGAGGGGTAATACCTGTTCCTGAACCTGGCGGTGTGGGTCCTGAGGCTCCTGTAACCCATCCTGATGGTTGAGGGGTAATAACTGTTCTTGACCCTGGTGATGTGGGTCCTGAGGCTCCTGTACCTCCTTCCTGATGGTTGAGGGGTAATAACTGTCCCTGAACCTAGTGCTGTGGGTCCTGAGGCTCCTGTAACCATTCCTTATGGTTGAGAGGTAATAACTGTTCCTGACCCTGGTGATGTGGGTCCTGAGACTCCTGTACCGTCTTCCTGATGGTTGAGGGGTAATAACTGTCCCTGAACCTGGTGCTGTGGGTCCAGAGGCTCCTGTACCTCCTTTCAGATGGTTGAGGGGTAATAACTGTTCCTGAACCTGGTGCTGTGGGTCCTGAGGGTCCTGTACCTCCTTCCTGATGGTTGAGGGGTAATAACTGTTCCTGAACCTGGTGGTGTGGGTCCTGAGGCTCCTGTACCACCTTCCTGATGGTTGAGGGGTAATAACTGTTCCTGAACCTGGTGGTGTGGGTCCTGAGGCTACTGTAACCCTTCCTGATGGTTGAGGGGTAATAACTGTTCCTGAACCTGGTGGTGTGGGTCCTGAGGCTCCTGTACCACCTTCCTGATGGTTGAGGGGTAATAACTGTTCCTGAACCTGGTGGTGTGGGTCCTGAGGCTCCTGTAACACTTCCTGATGGTTGAGGGGTAATAACTGTCCCTGAACCTGGTGGTGTGGGTCCTGAGGCTCCTGTATCTCATTCCTGATGGTTGAGGGGTGATAACTGTTCCTGAACCTGGTGGTGTGGGTCCTGAGGCTGCTGTAACCCTTCCTGATGGTTGAGGGGTAATAACTGTTCCTGAACGTGGTGGTGTGGGTCCTGAGTGTCCTGTACCTCCTTCCTGATGGTTGAGGGGTAATAACTGTTCCTGAACCTGGTGGTGTGGGTCCTGAGGGACCTGTACCTCCTTCCTGATGGTTGAGGGGTAATAACTGTTCCTGAACCTGGTGGTGTGGGTCCTCAGGGTCCTGTACCTCCTTCCTGATGGTTGAGGGGTAATAAATGTTCCTGAACCTGGTGGTGTGGGTCCTGAGGCTCCTGTACCTCCTTCCTGATGGTTGAGGGGTAATAAATGTTCCTGAACCTGGTGGTGTGCGTCCTGAGGCTCCTGTAACCCTTCCTGATGGTTGAGGGGTAATAACTGTTCTGAACCTGGTGGTGTGGGTCCTGAGGGTTCTGTACCTCCTTCCTGATGGTTCAGGGGTAATAACTGTTCCTGAACCTGGTGGTGTGGGTCCTGAGGCTCCGGTACCTCCTTCCTGATGGTTGAGGGGTAATAACTGTTCCTGAACCTTGTGATGTGGGTCCTAAGGCTCCTGTAACGCCTTCCTGATGGTTGAGGGGTAATAACTGTTCCTGAACCTGGTGGTGTGGATCCTGAGGCACCTGTACCTCCTCCCTGATGGCTAAGGGGTAATAACTGTCCCTGAACCAGGTGGTGTGGGTCCTGAGGTTCCTGTACCTCCTTCCTGATGGTTGAGGGATAATAACGGTTCCTGAACCTGGTGGTGTGGGTCCTGAGGCTCCTGTACCGTCTTCCTGATGGTTGAGGGGTAATAACGGTTCCTGAACCTGGTGGTGAGGGTCCTGAGGCTCCTGTACCTCCTTCCTGATGGTTGAGGGGTAATAACTGTTCCTGAACCTGGTTGTGTGGGTCGTGGGCTCCTGTACCTCCTTCCTGATGGTTGAGGTGTAATAACTGTTCCTGAACCTGGTGGTCTTGGTCCTGAAGCTCCTGTAACCCTTCCTGATGGTTGAGGGGTAATACCTGTTCCTGAACCTGGCGGTGTGGGTCCTGAGGCTCCTCTACCTCCTTCCTGATGGTTGAGGAGTAATAACGGTTCCTAAACATGGTGGTGTTGGTCCTGAGGCTTCTGTACCTCCTTCCTGATGGTTGAGGGGTAATAACTGTTCCTGAACCTGTTGGTGTGGGTCCTGAGGCTTCTGTACCTCCTTCCTGATGGTTGAGGGGTAATAACTGTTCCTGAACCTGGTGGTGTGGGTCCTGAGGCTCCTGTACCTCCTTCCAAATGGTTGAGGGGTAATAACTGTTCCTGAACCTGGTGGTGTGGGTCCTGAGGCTCCTGTACCGTCTTCCTTATGGATGAGGGGTAATAACTGTTCCTGAACCTGGTGGTGTGGGTCCTCAGGCTCCTGTACCTCCTACCTGATGGTTGAGGGGTAATAACTGTTCCTGAACCTGGTTGTGTGGGTCGTGGGCTTCTGTACCTCCTTCCTGATGGTTGAGGGGTAATAACTGTTCCAGAAACTGGTGGTCTAGGTCCTGAGGCTCCTGTAACCCTTCCTGATGGTTCAGGGGTAATAACTGTTCCTAAATCTGGTGGTGTGGGTCCTGAGGGTCCTGTACCTCCTTCCTGATGGTTGAGGGGTAGTAACTGTTCCTGAACCTGGTGGTGTGGGTCCTGAGGCTCCTGTACCTCCTTCCTGATGGTTGAGGGGTAATAACTGTTCCTGAACCTGGTGGTGTGGGTCCTGAGGGTCCTGTACCTCCTTCCTGATGGTTGAGTGGTAATAACTGTCCCTGAACCTGGTGGTGTGGGTCCTGAGGCTCCTGTACCTCCTTCCAAATGGTTGAGGGGTTATAACTGTTCCTGAACATGGTGGTGTGGGTCCTGAGGCTCCTGTAACCCTTCCTGATGGTTGAGGGGTAAAAACTGTTCCTGAACCTGGTGATGTGGGTCCTGAGGGTCCTGTACCTCCTTCCTGATGGTTGAGGGGTAATAACTGTTCCTAAACCTGGTGGTGTGGGTCCTGAGGGTCCTGTACCTCCTTCCTGATGGTTGAGGGGTAGTAACTGTTCCTGAACCTGGTGGTGTGGGTCCTGAGGCTCCTGTACCTCCTTCCTGATGGTTGAGGGGTAATAACTGTTCCTGAACATGGTGGTGTGGGTCCTGAGGCTCCTGTAACCCTTCCTGATGGTTGAGGGGTAAAAACTGTTCCTGAACCTGGTGATGTGGGTCCTGAGGGTCCTGTACGTCCTTACTGATGGTTGAGGGGTAATAACTGTTCCTGAAACTGGTGGTGTGGGTCCTAACGCTCCTGTACCTCCTTCCTGATGGTTGAGGGGTAATAACTGTCCCTGAACTGGTGCTGTGGGTCCTGAGGCTCCAGTAACCCTTCCTTATGGTTGAGGGGTAATAACTGATCCTGAACCTGGTGGTGTGGGTCCTGAGGCTACTGTACCTCCTCCCGGATGGTTGAGGGGTAATAATTGTTCCTGAACCTGGTGGTGTGGCTCCTGAGGCTCCTGTAACCCTTCCTGATGGTTGAGGGGTAATAACTGTTCCTGAATCTGGTGGTGTGGGTCCTGTGGGTCCTGTACATCCTTCCTGATGGTTGAGGGGTAATAACTGTTCCTGAAACTGGTGGTGTGGGTCCTGAGGTTCCTGTACCTCCTTTCTGATGGTTGAGGGGTAATAACTGTTCCTGAACCTGGTGCTGTGGGTCCTGAGGGTCCTGTACCTCCTTCCTGATGGTTGAGGGGTAATAACTGTTCCTGAACCTGGTGGTGTGGGTCCAGAGGCTCCTGTACCTCCTTCCTGATGGTTGAGGGGTAATATCTGTCCCTGAACCTGGTGCTGTGGGTCCTGAGGCTCCTGTAACCCTTCCTTATGGTTGAGGGGTAATAACTGTTCCTGAACCTGGTGGTGTGGGTCCTGAGGCTCCTGTACAGTTTTCCTGATGGTTGAGGGGTAATAACTGTTCCTGAACCTGGTGGTGTGGGTCCTGAGGGTCCTGTACCTCCTTCCTGATGGTTGAGGGGTAATAACTGTTTCTGAACCTGGTGGTGTGGGTCCTGAGGCTCCAGTACCACCTTCCTGATGGTTGAGGGGTAATAACTGTTCCTGAACCTGGTGGTGTGGGTCCTGAGGCTCCTGTAACCCTTCCTGATGGTTGAGGGGTAATAACTGTTCCTGAACCTGGTGGTGTGGGTCCTGAGGCTCCTGTATCTCCTTCCTGATGGTGGAGGGGTAATAACTCTCCCTGAACCTGGTGCTGTGGGTCCTGAGACTCCTGTATCTCCTTCCTGATGGTTGAGGGGTAATAACTGTTCCTGAACCTGGTGGTGTGGGTCCTGAGGCTGCTGTACCTCCTTCCTGATGGATGAGAGGTAATATTGTTCCTGAACCTGGTGTTGTCGGTCCTTAGGCTCCTATACCGTCTTCCTGATGGATGAGGGGTAATAACTGTTCCTGAACCTGGTGGTGTGGGTCCTGAGGGTCCTGTACCACCTTCCTGATGGTTGAGGGGTAATAACTGTTCCTGAACCTGGTGGTGTGGGTCTTGAGGGTCCTGTACCTCGTTTCTGATGGTTGAGGGGTAATAACTGTTCCTGAACCTGGTGCTGTGGGTCCTGAGGGTCCTGTACCTCCTTCCTGATGGTTGAGGGGTAATAACTGTTCCTGAACCTGGTGGTGTGGGTCCAGAGGCTCCTGTACCTCCTTCCTGATGGTTGAGGGGTAATAACTGTTCCTGAACATGGTTGTGTGGGTCGTGGGCTCCTGTACCTCCTTCCTGATGGTTGAGGGGTAATAACTGTTCCTGAACCTGGTGCTCTTGGTCCTGAGGCTCCTGTAACCCTTCCTGATGGTTGAGGGGTAATAACTGTTCCTGAACCTGGCGGTGTGGGTCCTGAGGCTCCTGTACCGTCTTCCTGATGGTTGAGGGGTAATAACTGTTCCTGAACCTGGCGGTGTGGGTCCTGAGGCTCCTGTACCGTCTTCCTGATGGTTGAGGGGTAATAACTGTTCCTCAACCTGGTGGTGTGGGTCCTGAGGCTCCTGTACCTCCTTCCTGATGGTTGAGGGGTAATAACTGTTCCTGAACCTGGTTGTGTGGGACGTGGGCTTCTGTACCTCCTTCCTGATGGTTGAGGGGTAATAACTGTTCCTGAACCTGGTGGTCTGGGTCCTGAGGCTCCTGTAACCCTTCCTGATGGTTCAGGGGTAATAACTGTTCCTGAACCTGGTGGTGTGGGTCCTGAGGGTCCTGTAACTCCTTCCTGATGGTTGAGGGGTAATAACTGTTCCTGAACCTGGTGCTGTGGGTCCTGAGGGTCCTGTACCTCCTTCCTGATGGTTGAGGGGTAATAACTGTTCCTGAACCTGGTGGTGTGGGTCCAGAGGCTCCTGTACCTCCTTCCTGATGGTTGAGGGGTAATAACTGTTCCTGAACATGGTTGTGTGGGTCGTGGGCTCCTGTACCTCCTTCCTGATGGTTGAGGGGTAATAACTGTTCCTGAACCTGGTGCTCTTGGTCCTGAGGCTCCTGTAACCCTTCCTGATGGTTGAGGGGTAATAACTGTTCCTGAACCTGGCGGTGTGGGTCCTGAGGCTCCTGTACCGTCTTCCTGATGGTTGAGGGGTAATAACTGTTCCTGAATCAGGTGCTCTTGGTCCTGAGGCTCCTGTAACCCTTCCTGATGGTTGAGGGGTAATAACTGTTCCTGAACCTGGCGGTGTGGGTCCTGAGGCTCCTGTACCGTCTTCCTGATGGTTGAGGGGTAATAACTGTTCCTGAACCTGGCGGTGTGGGTCCTGAGGCTCCTGTACCGTCTGCCTGATGGTTGAGGGGTAATAACTGTTCCTCAACCTGGTGGTGTGGGTCCTGAGGCTCCTGTACCTCCTTCCTGATGGTTGAGGGGTAATAACTGTTCCTGAACCTGGTTGTGTGGTACGTGGGCTTCTGTACCTCCTTCCTGATGGTTGAGGGGTAATTACTGTCCCTGAACTGGTGCTGTGGGTCCTGAGGCTCCTGTAACCCTTCCTTATGGTTGAGGGGTAATAACTGTTCCTGAACCTGGTGGTGTGGGTCCTGAGGCTCCTGTACCTCCTCCCTGATGGTTGAGGGGTAATAACTGTTCCTGAACCTGGTGGTGTGGGTCCTGAGGCACCTGTAACCCTTCCTGATGGTTGAGGGGTAATAACTGTTCCTGAATCTGGTTTTGTGGGTCCTGTGGGTCCTGTACATCCTTCCTGATGGTTGAGGGGTAATAACTGTTCCTAAAACTGGTGGTGTGGGTCCTGAGGTTCCTGTACCTCCTTTCTGATGGTTGAGGGGTAATAACTGTTCCTGAACCTGGTGCTGTGGGTCCTGAGGGTCCTGTACCTCCTTCCTGATGGTTGAGGGGTAATAACTGTTCCTGAACCTGGTGGTGTGGGTCCAGAGGCTCCTGTACCTCCTTCCTGATGGTTGAGGGGTAATATCTGTCCCTGAACCTGGTGCTGTGGGTCCTGAGGCTCCTGTAACCCTTCCTTATGGTTGAGGGGTAATAACTGTTCCTGAACCTGGTGGTGAGGGTCCTGAGGCTCCTGTACCGTTTTCCTGATGGTTGAGGGGTAATAACTGTTCCTGAACCTGGTGGTGTGGGTCCTGAGGGTCCTGTACCTCCTTCCTGATGGTTGAGGGGTAATAACTGTTTCTGAACCTGGTGGTGTGGGTCCTGAGGCTCCAGTACCACCTTCCTGATGGTTGAGGGGTAATAACTGTTCCTGAACCTGGTGGTGTGGGTCCTGAGGCTCCTGTAACCCTTCCTGATGGTTGAGGGGTAATAACTGTTCCTGAACCTGGTGGTGTGGGTCCTGAGGCTCCTGTATCTCCTTCCTGATGGTGGAGGGGTAATAACTCTCCCTGAACCTGGTGCTGTGGGTCCTGAGACTCCTGTATCTCCTTCCTGATGGTTGAGGGGTAATAACTGTTCCTGAACCTGGTGGTGTGGGTCCTGAGGCTGCTGTACCTCCTTCCTGATGGTTGAGAGGTAATATTGTTCCTGAACCTGGTGTTGTGGGTCCTTAGGCTCCTATACCGTCTTCCTGATGGATGAGGGGTAATAACTGTTCCTGAACCTGGTGGTGTGGGTCCTGAGGGTCCTGTACCACCTTCCTGATGGTTGAGGGGTAATAACTGTTCCTGAACCTGGTGGTGTGGGTCTTGAGGGTCCTGTAACTCCTTTCTGATGGTTGAGGGGTAATAACTGTTCCTGAACCTGGTGCTGTGGGTCCTGAGGGTCCTGTACCTCCTTCCTGATGGTTGAGGGGTAATAACTGTTCCTGAACCTGGTGGTGTGGGTCCAGAGGCTCCTGTACCTCCTTCCTGATGGTTGAGGGGTAATAACTGTTCCTGAACATGGTTGTGTGGGTCGTGGGCTCCTGTACCTCCTTCCTGATGGTTGAGGGGTAATAACTGTTCCTGAACCTGGTGCTCTTGGTCCTGAGGCTCCTGTAACCCTTCCTGATGGTTGAGGGGTAATAACTGTTCCTGAACCTGGCGGTGTGGGTCCTGAGGCTCCTGTACCGTCTTCCTGATGGTTGAGGGGTAATAACTGTTCCTGAACCTGGCGGTGTGGGTCCTGAGGCTCCTGTACCGTCTTCCTGATGGTTGAGGGGTAATAACTGTTCCTCAACCTGGTGGTGTGGGTCCTGAGGCTCCTGTACCTCCTTCCTGATGGTTGAGGGGTAATAACTGTTCCTGAACCTGGTTGTGTGGGACGTGGGCTTCTGTACCTCCTTCCTGATGGTTGAGGGGTAATAACTGTTCCTGAACCTGGTGGTCTGGGTCCTGAGGCTCCTGTAACCCTTCCTGATGGTTCAGGGGTAATAACTGTTCCTGAACCTGGTGGTGTGGGTCCTGAGGGTCCTGTAACTCCTTCCTGATGGTTGAGGGGTAATAACTGTTCCTGAACCTGGTGCTCTGGGTCCTGAGGGTCCTGTACCTCCTTCCTGATGGTTGAGGGGTAATAACTGTTCCTGAACCTGGTGGTGTGGGTCCAGAGGCTCCTGTACCTCCTTCCTGATGGTTGAGGGGTAATAACTGTTCCTGAACCTGGTGGTGTGGGTCCTGAGGCTCCTGTACCTCCTCCCTGATGGTTGAGGGGTAATAACTGTTCCTGAACCTGGTGGTGTGGGTCCTGAGGCACCTGTAACCCTTCCTGATGGATGAGGGGTAATAACTGTTCCTGAATCTGGTGGTGTGGGTCCTGTACATCCTTCCTGATGGTTGAGGGGTAATAACTGTTCCTGAAACTGGTGGTGTGGGTCCTGAGGTTCCTGTACCTCCTTTCTGATGGTTGAGGGGTAATAACTGTTCCTGAACCTGGTGCTGTGGGTCCTGAGGGTCCTGTACCTCCTTCCTGATGGTTGAGGGGTAATAACTGTTCCTGAACCTGGTGGTGTGGGTCCAGAGGCTCCTGTACCTCCTTCCTGATGGTTGAGGGGTAATATCTGTCCCTGAACCTGGTGCTGTGGGTCCTGAGGCTCCTGTAACCCTTCCTTATGGTTGAGGGGTAATAACTGTTCCTGAACCTGGTGCTGTGGGTCCTGAGGCTCCTGTACCGTTTTCCTGATGGTTGAGGGGTAATAACTGTTCCTGAACCTGGTGGTGTGGGTCCTGAGGGTCCTGTACCTCCTTCCTGATGGTTGAGGGGTAATAACTGTTTCTGAACCTGGTGGTGTGGGTCCTGAGGCTCCAGTACCACCTTCCTGATGGTTGAGGGGTAATAACTGTTCCTGAACCTGGTGGTGTGGGTCCTGAGGCTCCTGTAACCCTTCCTGATGGTTGAGGGGTAATAACTGTTCCTGAACCTGGTGGTGTGGGTCCTGAGGCTCCTGTATCTCCTTCCTGATGGTGGAGGGGTAATAACTCTCCCTGAACCTGGTGCTGTGGGTCCTGAGACTCCTGTATCTCCTTCCTGATGATTGAGGGGTAATAAATGTTCCTGAACCTGGTGGTGTGGGTCCTGAGGCTGCTGTACCTCCTTCCTGATGGTTGAGAGGTAATATTGTTCCTGAACCTGGTGTTGTGGGTCCTTAGGCTCCTATACCGTCTTCCTGATGGATGAGGGGTAATAACTGTTCCTGAACCTGGTGGTGTGGGTCCTGAGGGTCCTGTACCACCTTCCTGATGGTTGAGGGGTAATAACTGTTCCTGAACCTGGTGGTGTGGGTCTTGAGGGTCCTGTACCTCCTTTCTGATGGTTGAGGGGTAATAACTGTTCCTGAACCTGGTGCTGTGGGTCCTCAGGGTCCTGTACCTCCTTCCTGATGGTTGAGGGGTAATAACTGTTCCTGAACCTGGTGGTGTGGGTCCAGAGGCTCCTGTACCTCCTTCCTGATGGTTGAGGGGTAATAACTGTTCCTGAACATGGTTGTGTGGGTCGTGCGCTCCTGTACCTCCTTCCTGATGGTTGAGGGGTAATAACTGTTCCTGAACCTGGTGCTCTTGGTCCTGAGGCTCCTGTAACCCTTCCTGATGGTTGAGGGGTAATAACTGTTCCTGAACCTGGCGGTGTGGGTCCTGAGGCTCCTGTACCGTCTTCCTGATGGTTGAGGGGTAATAACTGTTCCTGAACCTGGCGGTGTGGGTCCTGAGGCTCCTGTACCGTCTTCCTGATGGTTGAGGGGTAATAACTGTTCCTCAACCTGGTGGTGTGGGTCCTGAGGCTCCTGTACCTCCTTCCTGATAGTTGAGGGGTAATAACTGTTCCTGAACCTGGTTGTGTGGGACGTGGGCTTCTGTACCTCCTTCCTGATGGTTGAGGGGTAATAACTGTTCCTGAACCTGGTGGTCTGGGTCCTGAGGCTCCTGTAACCCTTCCTGATGGTTCAGGGGTAATAACTGTTCCTGAACCTGGTGGTGTGGGTCCTGAGGGTCCTGTAACTCCTTCCTGATGGTTGAGGGGTAATAACTGTTCCTGAACCTGGTGGTGTGGGTCCAGAGGCTCCTGTACCTCCTTCCTGATGGTTGAGGGGTAATAACTGTTCCTGAACATGGTTGTGTGGGTCGTGGGCTCCTGTACCTCCTTCCTGATGGTTGAGGGGTAATAACTGTTCCTGAACCTGGTGCTCTTGGTCCTGAGGCTCCTGTAACCCTTCCTGATGGTTGAGGGGTAATAACTGTTCCTGAACCTGGCGGTGTGGGTCCTGAGGCTCCTGTACCGTCTTCCTGATGGTTGAGGGGTAATAACTGTTCCTGAATCTGGTGCTCTTGGTCCTGAGGCTCCTGTAACCCTTCCTGATGGTTGAGGGGTAATAACTGTTCCTGAACCTGGCGGTGTGGGTCCTGAGGCTCCTGTACCGTCTTCCTGATGGTTGAGGGGTAATAACTGTTCCTGAACCTGGCGGTGGGGGTCCTGAGGCTCCTGTACCGTCGTCCTGATGGTTGAGGGGTAATAACTGTTCCTCAACCTGGTGGTGTGGGTCCTGAGGCTCCTGTACCTCCTTCCTGATGGTTGAGGGATAATAACTGTTCCTGAACCTGGTTGTGTGGGACGTGGGCTTCTGTACCTCCTTCCTGATGGTTGAGGGGTAATAACTGTCCCTGAACTGGTGCTGTGGGTCCTGAGGCTCCTGTAACCCTTCCTTATGGTTGAGGGGTAATAACTGTTCCTGAACCTGGTGGTGTGGGTCCTGAGGCTCCTGTACCTCCTCCCTGATGGTTGAGGGGTAATAACTGTTCCTGAACCTGGTGGTGTGGGTCCTGAGGCACCTGTAACCCTTCCTGATGGTTAAGGGGTAATAACTGTTCCTGAATATGGTGGTGTGGGTCCTGAGTGTCCTGTACCTCCTTCCTGATCGTTGAGGGGTAATAACTGTTCCTGAACCTTGTGGTGTGGGTCCAGAGGCTCCTGTACCTCCTTTCTGATGGTTGAGGGGTAATAACTGTTCCTGAACATGGTGGTGTGGGTCCTGAGGCTCCTGTAACCCATCCTGATGGTTGAGGGGTAATAACTGTTCTTGACCCTGGTGATGTGGGTCCTGAGGCTCCTGTACCTCCTTCCTGATGGTTGAGGGGTAATAACTGTCCCTGAACCTGGTGCTGTGGGTCCTGAGGCTCCTGTAACCATTCCTTTTGGTTGAGAGGTAATAACTGTTCCTGACCCTGGTGATGTGGGTCCTGAGACTCCTGTACCGTCTTCCTGATAGTTGAGGGGTAATAACTGTCCCTGAACCTGGTGCTGTGGGTCCAGAGGCTCCTGTACCTCCTTTCATATGGTTGAGGGGTAATAACTGTTCCTGAACCTGGTGCTGTGGGTCCTGAGGGTCCTGTACCTCCTTCCTGATGGTTGAGGGGTAATAACTGTTCCTGAACCTGGTGGTGTGGGTCCTGAGGCTCCTGTACCACCTTCCTGATGGTTGAGGAGTAATAACTGTTCCTGAACCTGGTGCTGTGGGTCCTGAGGCTCCTGTAACCCTTCCTGATGGTTGAGGGGTAATAACTGTTCCTGAACCTGGTGGTGTGGGTCCTGAGGCTCCTGTACCACCTTCCTGATGGTTGAGGGGTACTAACTGTTCCTGAACCTTGTGGTGTGGGTCCTGAGGCTCCTGTAACCCTTCCTGATGGTTGAGGGGTAATAACTGTCCCTGAACCTGGTGGTGTGGGTCCTGAGGCTCCTGTATCTCATTCCTGATGGTTGAGGGGTGATAACTGTTCCTGAACCTGGTGGTGTGGGTCCTGAGGCTGCTGTAACCCTTCCTGATGGTTGAGGGGTAATAACTGTTCCTGAACGTGGTGGTGTGGGTCCTGAGTGTCCTGTACCTCCTTCCTGATGGTTGAGGGGTAATAACTGTTCCTGAACCTGGTGGTGTGGGTCCTGAGGGTCCTGTACCTCCTTCCTGATGGTTGAGGGGTAATAACTGTTCCTGAACCTGGTGGTGTGGGTCCTCAGGGTCCTGTACCTCCTTCCTGATGGTTGAGGGGTAATAAATGTTCCTGAACCTGGTGGTGTGGGTCCTGAGGCTCCTGTACCTCCTTCCTGATGGTTGAGGGGTAATAACTGTTCCTGAACCTGGTGGTGTGGGTCCTGAGGCTCCTGTAACCCTTCCTGATGGTTGAGGGGTAATAACTGTTCTGAACCTGGTGCTGTGGGTCCTGAGGGTCCTGTACCTCCTTCCTGATGGTTGAGGGGTAATAACTGTTCCTGAACCTGGTGGTGTGGGTCCTGAGGCTCCTGTACCGTCTTCCAGATGGTTGAGGGGTAATAACTGTTCCTGAACCTGGTGGTGTGGGTCCTGAGGCTCCTGTACCTCCTTCCTGATGGTTCAGGGGTAATAACTGTTCCTGAACCTGGTGGTGTGGGTCCTGAGGCTCCGGTACCTCCTTCCTGATGGTTGAGGGGTAATAACTGTTCCTGAACCTTGTGATGTGGGTCCTAAGGCTCCTGTAACGCCTTCCTGATGGTTGAGGGGTAATAACTGTTCCTGAACCTGGTGGTGTGGATCCTGAGGCACCTGTACCTCCTCCCTGATGGCTAAGGGGTAATAACTGTCCCTGAACCAGGTGGTGTGGGTCCTGAGGTTCCTGTACCTCCTTCCTGATGGTTGAGGGATAATAACTGTTCCTGAACCTGGTGGTGTGGGTCCTGAGGCTCCTGTACCGTCTTCCTGATGGTTGAGGGGTAATAACGGTTCCTGAACCTGGTGGTGAGGGTCCTGAGGCTCCTGTACCTCCTTCCTGATGGTTGAGGGGTAATAACTGTTCCTGAACATGGTTGTGTGGGTCGTGGGCTCCTGTACCTCCTTCCTGATGGTTGAGGTGTAATAACTGTTCCTGAACCTGGTGGTCTTGGACCTGAAGCTCCTGTAACCCTTCCTGATGGTTGAGGGGTAATAACTGTTCCTGAACCTGGCGGTGTGGGTCCTGAGGCTCCTGTACCTCCTTCCTGATGGTTGAGGAGTAATAACGGTTCCTAAACATGGTGGTGTTGGTCCTGAGGCTTCTGTACCTCCTTCCTGATGGTTGAGGGTTAATAACTGTCCCTGAAACTGGTGGTGTGGGTCCTGAGGCTCCTCTACCTCCTTCCAAATGGTTGAGGGGTAATAACTGTTCCTGAACCTGGTGGTGTGGGTCCTGAGTCTCCTGTACCGTCTTCCTTATGGATGAGGGATAATAACTGTTCCTGAACCTGGTGGTGTGGGTCCTCAGGCTCCTGTACCTCCTTCCTGATGGTTGAGGGGTAATAACTGTTCCTGAACCTGGTTGTGTGGGTCGTGGGCTTCTGTACCTCCTTCCTGATGGTTGAGGGGTAATAACTGTTCCTGAAACTGGTGGTCTAGGTCCTGAGGCTCCTGTAACCCTTCCTGATGGTTCAGGGGTAATAACTGTTCCTAAACCTGGTGGTGTGGGTCCTGAGGGTCCTGTACCTCCTTCCTGATGGTTGAGGGGTAGTAACTGTTCCTGAACCTGGTGGTGTGGGTCCTGAGGCTCCTGTACCTCCTTCCTGATGGTTGAGGGGTAATAACTGTTCCTGAACCTGGTGGTGTGGGTCCTGAGGGTCCTGTACCTCCTTCCTGATGGTTGAGTGGTAATAACTGTCCCTGAACCTGGTGGTGTGGGTCCTGAGGCTCCTGTACCTCCTTCCAAATGGTTGAGGGGTAATAACTGTTCCTGAACATGGTGGTGTGGGTCCTGAGGCTCCTGTAACCCTTCCTGATGGTTGAGGGGTAAAAACTGTTCCTGAACCTGGTGATGTGGGTCCTGAGGGTCCTGTACCTCCTTCCTGATGGTTGAGGGGTAATAACTGTTCCTAAACCTGGTGGTGTGGGTCCTGAGGGTCCTGTACCTCCTTCCTGATGGTTGAGTGGTAATAACTGTCCCTGAACCTGGTGGTGTGGGTCCTGAGGCTCCTGTACCTCCTTTCTGATGGTTGAGGGGTAATAACTGTTCCTGAACATGGTGGTGTGGGTCCTGAGGCTCCTGTAACCCTTCCTGATGGTTGAGGGGTAAAAACTGTTCCTGAACCTGGTGATGTGGGTCCTGAGGGTCCTGTACGTCCTTACTGATGGTTGAGGGGTAATAACTGTTCCTGAACCTGGTGGTGTGGGTCCTAACGCTCCTGTACCTCCTTCCTGATGGTTGAGGGGTAATAACTGTCCCTGATCTGGTGCTGTGGGTCCTGATCCTCCAGTAACCCTTCCTTATGGTTGAGGGGTAATAACTGTTCCTGAACCTGGTGGTCTTGGTCCTGAGGCTCCTGTACCTCCTTCCTGATGGTTGAGGGGTGATAACTGTTCCTGAACTTGGTAGTGTGGGTCCTGAGGCTCCTGTACCTCCTTCCTGATGGTTGAGGGACAATAACTGTTCCTGAACCTGGTGGTGTGGGTCCTGAGGCTCCTGTAACCCTTCCTGATGGTTGAGGGGTAAAAACTGTTCCTGAACCTGGTAATGTGGGTCCTGAGGGTCCTGTACCTCCTTCCTGATGGTTGAGGGGTAATAACTGTTCCTGAACCTGGTGGTGTGGATCCTCAGGGTCCTGTACCTCCTTCCTGATGGTTGAGGGGTAATAAATGTTCCTGAACCTGGTGGTGTGGGTCCTGAGGCTCCTGTACCTCCTTCCTGATGGTTGAGGGGTAATAACTGTTCCTGAACCTGGTGGTGTGGGTCCTGAGGCTCCTGTAACCCTTCCTGATGGTTGAGGGGTAATAACTGTTCTGAACCTGGTGGTGTGGGTCCTGAGGGTCCTGTACCTCCTTCCTGATGGTTGAGGGGTAATAACTGTTCCTGAACCTGGTGGTGTGGGTCCTGAGGCTCCTGTACCGTCTTCCAGATGATTGAGGGGTAATAACTGTTCCTGAACCTGGTGGTGTGGGTCCTGAGGCTCCTGTACCTCCTTCCTGATGGTTCAGGGGTAATAACTGTTCCTGAACCTGGTGGTGTGGGTCCTGAGGCTCCGGTACCTCCTTCCTGATGGTTGAGGGGTAATAACTGTTCCTGAACCTTGTGATGTGGGTCCTAAGGCTCCTGTAACGCCTTCCTGATGGTTGAGGGGTAATAACTGTTCCTGAACCTGGTGGTGTGGATCCTGAGGCACCTGTACCTCCTCCCTGATGGCTAAGGGGTAATAACTGTCCCTGAACCAGGTGGTGTGGGTCCTGAGGTTCCTGTACCTCCTTCCTGATGGTTGAGGGATAATAACTGTTCCTGAACCTGGTGGTGTGGGTCCTGAGGCTCCTGTACCGTCTTCCTGATGGTTGAGGGGTAATAACGGTTCCTGAACCTGGTGGTGAGGGTCCTGAGGCTCCTGTACCTCCTTCCTGATGGTTGAGGGGTAATAACTGTTCCTGAACATGGTTGTGTGGGTCGTGGGCTCCTGTACCTCCTTCCTGATGGTTGAGGTGTAATAACTGTTCCTGAACCTGGTGGTCTTGGACCTGAAGCTCCTGTAACCCTTCCTGATGGTTGAGGGGTAATAACTGTTCCTGAACCTGGCGGTGTGGGTCCTGAGGCTCCTGTACCTCCTTCCTGATGGTTGAGGAGTAATAACGGTTCCTAAACATGGTGGTGTTGGTCCTGAGGCTTCTGTACCTCCTTCCTGATGGTTGAGGGTTAATAACTGTCCCTGAAACTGGTGGTGTGGGTCCTGAGGCTCCTCTACCTCCTTCCAAATGGTTGAGGGGTAATAACTGTTCCTGAACCTGGTGGTGTGGGTCCTGAGTCTCCTGTACCGTCTTCCTTATGGATGAGGGATAATAACTGTTCCTGAACCTGGTGGTGTGGGTCCTCAGGCTCCTGTACCTCCTTCCTGATGGTTGAGGGGTAATAACTGTTCCTGAACCTGGTTGTGTGGGTCGTGGGCTTCTGTACCTCCTTCCTGATGGTTGAGGGGTAATAACTGTTCCTGAAACTGGTGGTCTAGGTCCTGAGGCTCCTGTAACCCTTCCTGATGGTTCAGGGGTAATAACTGTTCCTAAACCTGGTGGTGTGGGTCCTGAGGGTCCTGTACCTCCTTCCTGATGGTTGAGGGGTAGTAACTGTTCCTGAACCTGGTGGTGTGGGTCCTGAGGCTCCTGTACCTCCTTCCTGATGGTTGAGGGGTAATAACTGTTCCTGAACCTGGTGGTGTGGGTCCTGAGGGTCCTGTACCTCCTTCCTGATGGTTGAGTGGTAATAACTGTCCCTGAACCTGGTGGTGTGGGTCCTGAGGCTCCTGTACCTCCTTCCAAATGGTTGAGGGGTAATAACTGTTCCTGAACATGGTGGTGTGGGTCCTGAGGCTCCTGTAACCCTTCCTGATGGTTGAGGGGTAAAAACTGTTCCTGAACCTGGTGATGTGGGTCCTGAGGGTCCTGTACCTCCTTCCTGATGGTTGAGGGGTAATAACTGTTCCTAAACCTGGTGGTGTGGGTCCTGAGGGTCCTGTACCTCCTTCCTGATGGTTGAGTGGTAATAACTGTCCCTGAACCTGGTGGTGTGGGTCCTGAGGCTCCTGTACCTCCTTTCTGATGGTTGAGGGGTAATAACTGTTCCTGAACATGGTGGTGTGGGTCCTGAGGCTCCTGTAACCCTTCCTGATGGTTGAGGGGTAAAAACTGTTCCTGAACCTGGTGATGTGGGTCCTGAGGGTCCTGTACGTCCTTACTGATGGTTGAGGGGTAATAACTGTTCCTGAACCTGGTGGTGTGGGTCCTAACGCTCCTGTACCTCCTTCCTGATGGTTGAGGGGTAATAACTGTCCCTGATCTGGTGCTGTGGGTCCTGATCCTCCAGTAACCCTTCCTTATGGTTGAGGGGTAATAACTGTTCCTGAACCTGGTGGTCTTGGTCCTGAGGCTCCTGTACCTCCTTCCTGATGGTTGAGGGGTGATAACTGTTCCTGAACTTGGTGGTGTGGGTCCTGAGGCTCCTGTACCTCCTTCCTGATGGTTGAGGGACAATAACTGTTCCTGAACCTGGTGGTGTGGGTCCTGAGGCTCCTGTAACCCTTCCTGATGGTTGAGGGGTAAAAACTGTTCCTGAACCTGGTAATGTGGGTCCTGAGGGTCCTGTACCTCCTTCCTGATGGTTAAGGGGTAATAACTGTTCCTGAACCTGGTGGTGTGGATCCTCAGGGTCCTGTACCTCCTTCCTGATGGTTGAGGGGTAATAAATGTTCCTGAACCTGGTGGTGTGGGTCCTGAGGCTCCTGTACCTCCTTCCTGATGGTTGAGGGGTAATAACTGTTCCTGAACCTGGTGGTGTGGGTCCTGAGGCTCCTGTAACCCTTCCTGATGGTTGAGGGGTAATAACTGTTCTGAACCTGGTGGTGTGGGTCCTGAGGGTCCTGTACCTCCTTCCTGATGGTTGAGGGGTAATAACTGTTCCTGAACCTGGTGGTGTGGGTCCTGAGGCTCCTGTACCGTCTTCCAGATGATTGAGGGGTAATAACTGTTCCTGAACCTGGTGGTGTGGGTCCTGAGGCTCCTGTACCTCCTTCCTGATGGTTCAGGGGTAATAACTGTTCCTGAACCTGGTGGTGTGGGTCCTGAGGCTCCGGTACCTCCTTCCTGATGGTTGAGGGGTAATAACTGTTCCTGAACCTTGTGATGTGGGTCCTAAGGCTCCTGTAACGCCTTCCTGATGGTTGAGGGGTAATAACTGTTCCTGAACCTGGTGGTGTGGATCCTGAGGCACCTGTACCTCCTCCCTGATGGCTAAGGGGTAATAACTGTCCCTGAACCAGGTGGTGTGGGTCCTGAGGTTCCTGTACCTCCTTCCTGATGGTTGAGGGATAATAACTGTTCCTGAACCTGGTGGTGTGGGTCCTGAGGCTCCTGTACCGTCTTCCTGATGGTTGAGGGGTAATAACGGTTCCTGAACCTGGTGGTGAGGGTCCTGAGGCTCCTGTACCTCCTTCCTGATGGTTGAGGGGAAATAACTGTTCCTGAACCTGGTTGTGTGGGTCGTGTGCTCCTGTACCTCCTTCCTGATGGTTGAGGTGTAATAACTGTTCCTGAACCTGGTGGTCTTGGTCCTGAAGCTCCTGTAACCCTTCCTGATGGTTGAGGGGTAATAACTGTTCCTGAACCTGGCGGTGTGGGTCCTGAGGCTCCTCTACCTCCTTCCTGATGGTTGAGGAGTAATAACGGTTCCTAAACATGGTGGTGTTGGTCCTGAGGCTTCTGTACCTCCTTCCTGATGGTTGAGGGTTAATAACTGTCCCTGAAACTGGTGGTGTGGGTCCTGAGGCTCCTGTACCGTCTTCATTATGGATGAGGGGTAATAACTGTTCCTGAACCTGGTGGTGTGGGTCCTCAGGCTCCTGTACCTCCTTCCTGATGGTTGAGGGGTAATAACTGTTCCTGAACCAGGTTGTGTGGGACGTGGGCTTCTGTACCTCCTTCCTGATGGTTGAGGGGTAATAACTGTTCCTGAAACTGGTGGTCTAGGTCCTGAGGCTCCTGTAACCATTCCTGATGGTTCAGGGGTAATAACTGTTCCTAAACCTGGTGGTGTGGGTCCTGAGGGTCCTGTACCTCCTTCCTGATGGTTGAGGGGTAGTAACTGTTCCTGAACCTGGTGGTGTGGGTCCTGAGGCTCCTGTACCTCCTTCCTGATGGTTGAGGGGTAATAACTGTTCCTGAACCTGGTGGTGTGGGTCCTGAGGGTCCTGTACCTCCTTCCTGATGGTTGAGTGGTAATAACTGTCCCTGAACCTGGTGGTGTGGGTCCTGAGGCTCCTGTACCTCCTTCCAAATGGTTGAGGGGTAATAACTGTTCCTGAACATGGTGGTGTGGGTCCTGAGGCTCCTGTAACCCTTCCTGATGGTTGAGGGGTAAAAACTGTTCCTAAACCTGGTGGTGTGGGTCCTGAGGGTCCTGTACCTCCTTCCTGATGGTTGAGTGGTAATAACTGTCCCGGAACCTGGTGGTGTGGGTCCTGAGGCTCCTGTACCTCCTTTCTGATGGTTGAGGGGTAATAACTTGTCCTGAACATGGTGGTGTGGGTCCTGAGGCTCCTGTAACCCTTCCTGATGGTTGAGGGGTAAAAACTGTTCCTGAACCTGGTGATGTGGGTCCTGAGGGTCCTGTACGTCCTTACTGATGGTTGAGGGGTAATAACTGTTCCTGAACCTGGTGGTGTGGGTCCTAACGCTCCTGTACCTCCTTCCTGATGGTTGAGGGGTAATAACTGTCCCTGAACTGGTGCTGTGGGTCCTGAGGCTCCAGTAACCCTTCCTTATGGTTGAGGGGTAATAACTGTTCCTGAACCTGGTGGTGTGGGTCCTGAGGCTACTGTACCTCCTCCCGGATGGTTGAGGGGTAATAACTGTTCCTGAACCTGGTGGTGTGGGTCCTGATGCTCCTGTAACCCTTCCTGATGGTTGAGGGGTAAAAACTGTTCCTGAACCTGGTGATGTGGGTCCTGAGGGTCCTGTACGTCCTTACTGATGGTTGAGGGGTAATAACTGTTCCTGAACCTGGTGGTGTGGGTCCTAACGCTCCTGTACCTCCTTCCTGATGGTTGAGGGGTAATAACTGTCCCTGAACTGGTGCTGTGGGTCCTGAGGCTCCAGTAACCCTTCCTTATGGTTGAGGGGTAATAACTGTTCCTGAACCTGGTGGTGTGGGTCCTGAGGCTACTGTACCTCCTCCCGGATGGTTGAGGGGTAATAACTGTTCCTGAACCTGGTGGTGTGGGTCCTGAGGCTCCTGTAACCCTTCCTGATGGTTGAGGGGTAATAACTGTTCCTGAATCTGGTGGTGTGGGTCCTGTGGGTCCTGTACATCCTTCCTGATGGTTGAGGGGTAATAACTGTTCCTGAAACTGGTGGTGTGGGTCCTGAGGTTCCTGTACCTCCTTTCTGATGGTTGAGGGGTAATAACTGTTCCTGAACCTGGTGCTGTGGGTCCTGAGGGTCCTGTACCTCCTTCCTGATGGTTGAGGGGTAATAACTGTTCCTGAACCTGGTGGTGTGGGTCCAGAGGCTCCTGTACCTCCTTCCTGATGGTTGAGGGGTAATATCTGTCCCTGAACCTGGTGCTGTGGGTCCTGAGGCTCCTGTAACGCTTCCTTATGGTTGAGGGGTAATAACTGTTCCTGAACCTGGTGGTGTGGGTCCTGAGGCTCCTGTACCGTTTTCCTGATGGTTGAGGGGTAATAAATGTTCCTGAACCTGGTGGTGTGGGTCCTGAGGGTCCTGTACCTCCTTCCTGATGGTTGAGGGGTAATAACTCTCCCTGAACCTGCTGCTGTGGGTCCTGAGACTCCTGTATCTCCTTCCTGATGGTTGAGGGGTAATAACTGTTCCTGAACCTGGTGGTGTGGGTCCTGAGGCTGCTGTACCTCCTTCCTGATGGTTGAGAGGTAATATTGTTCCTGAACCTGGTGTTGTGGGTCCTTAGGCTCCTATACCGTCTTCCTGATGGATGAGGGGTAATAACTGTTCCTGAACCTGGTGGTGTGGGTCCTGAGGGTCCTGTACCACCTTCCTGATGGTTGAGGGGTAATAACTGTTCCTGAACCTGGTGGTGTGGGTCTTGAGGGTCCTGTACCTCCTTTCTGATGGTTGAGGGGTAATAACTGTTCCTGAACCTGGTGCTGTGGGTCCTGAGGGTCCTGTACCTCCTTCCTGATGGTTGAGGGGTAATAACTGTTCCTGAACCTGGTGGTGTGGGTCCAGAGGCTCCTGTATCTCCTTCCTGATGGTTGAGGGGTAATAACTGTTCCTGAACATGGTTGTGTGGGTCGTGGGCTCCTGTACCTCCTTCCTGATGGTTGAGGGGTAATAACTGTTCCTGAACCTGGTGCTCTTGGTCCTGAGGCTCCTGTAACCCTTCCTGATGGTTGAGGGGTAATAACTGTTCCTGAACCTGGCGGTGTGGGTCCGGAGGCTCCTGTACCGTCTTCCTGATGGTTGAGGGGTAATAACTGTTCCTGAACCTGGCGGTGTGGGTCCTGAGGCTCCTGTACCGTCTTCCTGATGGTTGAGGGGTAATAACTGTTCCTCAACCTGTTGGTGTGGGTCCTGAGGCTCCTGTACCTCCTTCCTGATGGTTGAGGGGTGATAACAGTTCCTGAACCTGGTTGTGTGGGACGTGGGCTTCTGTACCTCCTTCCTGATGGTTGAGGGGTAATAACTGTTCCTGAACCTGGTGGTCTGGGTCCTGAGGCTCCTGTAACCCTTCCTGATGGTTCAGGGGTAATAACTGTTCCTGAACCTGGTGGTGTGGGTCCTGAGGGTCCTGTAACTCCTTCCTGATGGTTGAGGGGTAATAACTGTTCCTGAACCTGGTGCTGTGGGTCCTGAGGGTCCTGTACCTCCTTCCTGATGGTTGAGGGGTAATAACTGTTCCTGAACCTGGTGGTGTGGGTCCAGAGGCTCCTGTACCTCCTTCCTGATGGTTGAGGGGTAATAACTGTTCCTGAACATGGTTGTGTGGGTCGTGGGCTCCTGTACCTCCTTCCTGATGGTTGAGGGGTAATAACTGTTCCTGAACCTGGTGCTCTTGGTCCTGAGGCTCCTGTAACCCTTCCTGATGGTTGAGGGGTAATAACTGTTCCTGAACCTGGCGGTGTGGGTCCTGAGGCTCCTGTACCGTCTTCCTGATGGTTGAGGGGTAATAACTGCTCCTGAAACTGGCGGTGTGGGACCTGAGGCTCCTGTACCGTCTTCCTGATGGTTCAGGGGTTATAACTGTTCCTCAACCTGGTGGTGTGGGTCCTGAGGCTCCTGTACCTCCTACCTGATGGTTGAGGGGTAATAACTGTTCCTGAACCTGGTTGTGTGGGACGTGGGCTTCTGTACCTCCTTCCTGATGGTTGAGGGGTAATAACTGTTCCTGAACATGGTTGTGTGGGTAGTGGGCTCCTGTACCTCCTTCCTGATGGTTGAGGGGTAATAACTGTTCCTGAACCTGGTGCTCTTGGTCCTGAGGCTCCTGTAACCCTTCCTGATGGTTGAGGGGTAATAACTGTTCCTGAACCTGGCGGTGTGGGTCCTGAGGCTCCTGTACCGTCTTCCTGATGGTTGAGGGGTAATAACTGTTCCTGAACCTGGCGGTGTGGGTCCTGAGGCTCCTGTACCGTCTTCCTGATGGTTGAGGGGTAATAACTGTTCCTCAACCTGGTGGTGTGGGTCCTGAGGCTCCTGTACCTCCTTCCTGATGGTTGAGGGGTAATAACTGTTCCTGAACCTGGTTGTGTGGGACGTGGGCTTCTGTACCTCCTTCCTGATGGTTGAGGGGTAATAACTGTTCCTGAACCTGGTGGTCTGGGTCCTGAGGCTCCTGTAACCCTTCCTGATGGTTCAGGGGTAATAACTGTTCCTGAACCTGGTGGTGTGGGTCCTGAGGGTCCTGTAACTCCTTCCTGATGGTTGAGGGGTAATAACTGTTCCTGAACCTGGTGGTGTGGGTCCTGAGGTTCCTGTACCTCCTTCCTGATGGTTGAGGGGTAATAACAGTTCCTGAACCTGGTGGTGTGGGTCCTCAGGCTCCTGTACCTCCTTCCTGATGGTTGAGGGGTAATAACTGTTCCTGAACCTGGTTGTGTGGGTCGTGGGCTTCTGTACCTCCTTCCTAATGGTTGAGGGGTAATAACTGTTCCTGAACCTGGTGGTGTGGGTCCTGAGGCTCCTGTACCTCCATCCAAATGATTGAGGAGTAATAACTATTCCTGAACCTGGTGGTGTGGGTCCTGAGGCTCCTGTAACCCTTCCTGATGGTTGAGGGGTAAAAACTGTTCCTGAACCTGGTGATGTGGGTCCTGAGGGTCCTGTACCTCCTTCCTGATGGTTGAGGGGTAATAACTGTTCCTGAACCTGGTGGTGTGGGTCCTGAGGCTCCTGTACCTCATTCCTGATGGTTGAGGGGTAATAACTGTCCCTGAACTGGTGCTGTGGGTCCTGAGGCTCCTGTAACCCTTCCTTATGGTTGAGGGGTAATAACTGTTCCTGAACCTGGTGGTGTGGGTCCTGAGGCTCCTGTACCTCCTCCCTGATGGTTGAGGGGTAATAACTGTTCCTGAACCTGGTGGTGTGGGTCCTGAGGCTCCTGTAACCCTTCCTGATGGTTGAGGGGTAATAACTGTTCCTGAACCTGGTGGTGTGGGTCCTGTGGGTCCTGTACCTCCTTCCTGATGGTTGAGGGGTAATAACTGTTCCTGAACCTGGTGGTGTGGGTCCTGAGGCTCCTGTACCGTCTTCCTGATGGTTGAGGGGTAATAACTATTCCTCAACCTGGTGGTGTGGGTCCTGAGGCTCCTGTACCTCCTTCCTGATGGTTGAGGGGTAATAACTGTTCCTGAACCTGGTTGTGTGGGACGTGGGCTTCTGTACCTCCATCCTGATGGTTGAGGGGTAATAACTGTTCCTGAACCTGGTGGTCTGGGTCCTGAGGCTCCTGTAACCCTTCCTGATGGTTCAGGGGTAATAACTGTTCCTGAACCTGGTGGTGTGGGTCCTGAGAGTCCTGTAACTCCTTCCTGATGGTTGAGGGGTAATAACTGTTCCTGAACCTGGTGGTGTGGATCCTGAGGGTCCTGTACCTCCTTCCTGATCGTTGAGGGGTAATAACTGTTCCTGAACCTGGTGGTGTGGGTCCTGAGGGTCCTGTACCTCCTTCCTGATGGTTGAGGGGTAATAACTGTCCCTGAACCTGGTGGTGTGGGTCCTGAGGCTCCTGTACCTCCTTCCAAATGGTTGAGGGGTAATAACTATTCCTGAACCTGGTGGTGTGGGTCCTGAGGCTCCTGTACCTCCTTTCTGATGGTTGAGGGGTAATAACTGTTCCTGAACATGGTGGTGTGGGTCCTGAGGCTCCTGTAACCCTTCCTGATGGTTGAGGGGTAAAAACTGTTCCTGAACCTGGTGATGTGGGTCCTGAGGGTCCTGTACCTCCTTCCTGATGGTTGAGGGGTAATAACTGTTCCTGAACCTGGTGGTGTGGTCCTGAGGCTCCTGTACCTCCTTCCTGATGGTTGAGGGGTAATAACTGTCCCTGAACTGGTGCTATGGGTCCTGAGGCTCCTGTAACCCTTCCTTATGGTTGAGGGGTAATAACTGTTCCTGAACCTGGTGGTGTGGGTCCTGAGGCTCCTGTACCTCCTCCCTGATGGTTGAGGGGTAATAACTGTTCCTGAACCTGGTGGTGTGGGTCCTAAGGCTCCTGTAACCCTTCCTGATGGTTGAGGAGTAATAACTATTCCTGAACCTGGTGGTGTGGGTCCTGAGGCTCCTGTACCTCCTCCCTGATGGTTGAGGGGTAATAACTGTTCCTGAACCTGGTGGTGTGGGTCCAGAGGCTCCTGTACCTCCTTTCTGATGGTTGAGGGGTAATAACTGTTCCTGAACCTGGCGGTGTGGGTCCTGAGGCTCCTGTACCTCCTTCCTGATGGTTGAGGGGTAATAACTGTTCCTGAACCTGGCGGTGTGGGTCCTGAGGCTCCTGTACCGTCTTCCTGATGGTTGAGGGGTAATAACTGTTCCTCAACCTGGTGGTGTGGGTCCTGAGGCTCCTGTACCTCCTTCCTGATGGTTGAGGGGTAATAACTGTTCCTGAACCTGGTTGTGTGGGACGTGGGCTTCTGTACCTCCTTCCTGATGGTTGAGGGGTAATAACTGTTCCTGAACCTGGTGGTCTGGGTCCTGAGGCTCCTGTAACCCTTCCTGATGGTTCAGGGGTAATAACTGTTCCTGAACCTGGTGGTGTGGGTCCTGAGGGTCCTGTAACTCCTTCCTGATGGTTGAGGGGTAATAACTGTTCCTGAACCTGGTGGTGTGGGTCCTGAGGTTCCTGTACCTCCTTCCTGATGGTTGGGGGGTAATAACAGTTCCTGAACCTGGTGGTGTGGGTCCTAAGGCTCCTGTACCTCCTTCCTGATGGTTGAGGGGTAATAACTGTTCCTGAACCTGGTTGTGTGGGTCGTGGGCTTCTGTACCTCCTTCCTAATGGTTGAGGGGTAATAACTGTTCCTGAACCTGGTGGTGTGGGTCCTGAGGCTCCTGTAACCCTTCCTGATGGTTGAGGGGTAATAACTGTTCCTGAACCTGGTGGTGTGGGTCCTGTGGGTCCTGTACCTCCTTCCTGATGGTTGAGGGGTAATAACTGTTCCTGAACCTGGTGGTGTGGGTCCTGAGGCTCCTGTACCGTCTTCCTGATGGTTGAGGGGTAATAACTATTCCTCAACCTGGTGGTGTGGGTCCTGAGGCTCCTGTACCTCCTTCCTGATGGTTGAGGGGTAATAACTGTTCCTGAACCTGGTTGTGTGGGACGTGGGCGTCTGTACCTCCATCCTGATGGTTGAGGGGTAATAACTGTTCCTGAACCTGGTGGTCTGGGTCCTGAGGCTCCTGTAACCCTTCCTGATGGTTCAGGGGTAATAACTGTTCCTGAACCTGGTGGTGTGGATCCTGAGGGTCCTGTACCTCCTTCCTGATGGTTGAGGGGTAATAACTGTTCCTGAACCTGGTGGTGTGGGTCCTGAGGGTCCTGTACCTCCTTCCTGATGGTTGAGGGGTAATAACTGTCCCTGAACCTGGTGGTGTGGGTCCTGAGGCTCCTGTACCTCCTTCCAAATGGTTGAGGGGTAATAACTATTCCTGAACCTGGTGGTGTGGGTCCTGAGGCTCCTGTACCTCCTTTCTGATGGTTGAGGGGTAATAACTGTTCCTGAACATGGTGGTGTGGGTCCTGAGGCTCCTGTAACCCTTCCTGATGGTTGAGGGGTAAAAACTGTTCCTGAACCTGGTGATGTGGGTCCTGAGGGTCCTGTACCTCCTTCCTGATGGTTGAGGGGTAATAACTGTTCCTGAACCTGGTGGTGTGGTCCTGAGGCTCCTGTACCTCCTTCCTGATGGTTGAGGGGTAATAACTGTCCCTGAACTGGTGCTATGGGTCCTGAGGCTCCTGTAACCCTTCCTTATGGTTGAGGGGTAATAACTGTTCCTGAACCTGGTGGTGTGGGTCCTGAGGCTCCTGTACCTCCTCCCTGATGGTTGAGGGGTAATAACTGTTCCTGAACCTGGTGGTGTGGGTCCTAAGGCTCCTGTAACCCTTCCTGATGGTTGAGGGGTAATAACTGTTCCTGAACCTGGTGGTGTGGGTCCTGAGGCTCCTGTACCTCCTCCCTGATGGTTGAGGGGTAATAACTATTCCTGAACCTGGTGGTGTGGGTCCTGAGGCTCCTGTACCTCCTCCCTGATGGTTGAGGGGTAATAACTGTTCCTGAACCTGGTGGTGTGGGTCCAGAGGCTCCTGTACCTCCTTTCTGATGGTTGAGGGGTAATAACTGTTCCTGAACCTGGCGGTGTGGGTCCTGAGGCTCCTGTACCTCCTTCCTGATGGTTGAGGAGTGATAACTGTCCCTGAAACTGGTGGTGTGGGTCCTGAGGCTCCTGTACCTCCTTCCTGATGGTTGAGGGGTAATAACTGTTCCTGAACCTGGTGGTGTGGGTCCTGTGGGTCCTGTACCTCCTTCCTGATGGTTGAGGGGTAATAACTGTTCCTGAACCTGGTGGTGTGGGTCCTGAGGCTCCTGTACCGTCTTCCTGATGGTTGAGGGGTAATGACCATTCCTCAACCTGGTGGTGTGGGTCCTGAGGCTCCTGTACCTCCTTCCTGATGGTTGAGGGGTAATAACTGTTCCTGAACCTGGTTGTGTGGGACATGGGCTTCTGTACCTCCATCCTGATGGTTGAGGGGTAATAACTGTTCCTGAACCTGGTGGTCTGGGTCCTGAGGCTCCTGTAACCCTTCCTGATGGTTCAGGGGTAATAACTGTTCCTGAACCTGGTGGTGTGGGTCCTGAGAGTCCTGTAACTCCTTCCTGATGGTTGAGGGGTAATAACTGTTCCTGAACCTGGTGGTGTGGATCCTGAGGGTCCTGTACCTCCTTCCTGATGGTTGAGGGGTAATAACTGTTCCTGAACCTGGTGGTGTGGGTCCTGAGGGTCCTGTACCTCCTTCCTGATGGTTGAGGGGTAATAACTGTCCCTGAACCTGGTGGTGTGGGTCCTGAGGCTCCTGTACCTCCTTCCAAATGGTTGAGGGGTAATAACTATTCCTGAACCTGGTGGTGTGGGTCCTGAGGCTCCTGTACCTCCTTTCTGATGGTTGAGGGGTAATAACTGTTCCTGAACATGGTGGTGTGGGTCCTGAGGCTCCTGTAACCCTTCCTGATGGTTGAGGGGTAAAAACTGTTCCTGAACCTGGTGATGTGGGTCCTGAGCGTCCTGTACCTCCTTCCTGATGGTTGAGGGGTAATAACTGTTCCTGAACCTGGTGGTGTGGGTCCTGAGGCTCCTGTACCTCCTTCCTGATGGTTGAGGGGTAATAACTGTCCCTGAACTGGTGCTATGGGTCCTGAGGCTCCAGTAACCCTTCCTTATGGTTGAGGGGTAATAACTGTTCCTGAACCTGGTGGTGTGGGTCCTGAGGCTCCTGTACCTCCTTTCTGATGGTTGAGGGGTAATAACTGTTCCTGAACATGGTGGTGTGGGTCCTGAGGCTCCTGTAACCCTTCCTGATGGTTGAGGGGTAAAAACTGTTCCTGAACCTGGTGATGTGGGTCCTGAGGGTCCTGTACCTCCTTCCTGATGGTTGAGGGGTAATAACTGTTCCTGAACCTGGTTGTGTGGGACGTGGGCTTCTGTACCTCCATCCTGATGGTTGAGGGGTAATAACTGTTCCTGAACCTGGTGGTCTGGGTCCTGAGGCTCCTGTAACCCTTCCTGATGGTTCAGGGGTAATAACTGTTCCTGAACCTGGTGGTGTGGGTCCTGAGAGTCCTGTAACTCCTTCCTGATGGTTGAGGGGTAATAACTGTTCCTGAACCGGGTGGTGTGGATCCTGAGGGTCCTGTACCTCCTTCCTGATGGTTGAGGGGTAATAACTGTTCCTGAACCTGGTGGTGTGGGTCCTGAGGGTCCTGTACCTCCTTCCTGATGGTTGAGGGGTAATAACTGTCCCTGAACCTGGTGGTGTGGGTCCTGAGGCTCCTGTACCTCCTTCCAAATGGTTGAGGGGTAATAACTATTCCTGAACCTGGTGGTGTGGGTCCAGAGGCTCCTGTACCTCCTTTCTGATGGTTGAGGGGTAATAACTGTTCCTGAACATGGTGGTGTGGGTCCTGAGGCTCCTGTAACCCTTCCTGATGGTTGAGGGGTAAAAACTGTTCCTGAACCTGGTGATGAGGGTCCTGAGGGTCCTGTACCTCCTTCCTGATGGTTGAGGGGTAATAACTGTTCCTGAACCTGGTGGTGTGGTCCTGAGGCTCCTGTACCTCCTTCCTGATGGTTGAGGGGTAATAACTGTCCATGAACTGGTGCTATGGGTCCTGAGGCTCCTGTAACCCTTCCTTATGGTTGAGGGGTAATAACTGTTCCTGAACCTGGTGGTGTGGGTCCTGAGGCTCCTGTACCTCCTCCCTGATGGTTGAGGGGTAATAACTGTTCCTGAACCTGGTGGTGTGGGTCCTAAGGCTCCTGTAACCCTTCCTGATGGTTGAGGGGTAATAACTGTTCCTGAACCTGGTGGTGTGGGTCCTGAGGCTCCTGTACCTCCTCCCTGATGGTTGAGGGGTAATAACTATTCCTGAACCTGGTGGTGTGGGTCCTGAGGCTCCTGTACCTCCTCCCTGATGGTTGAGGGGTAATAACTGTTCCTGAACCTGGTGGTGTGGGTCCAGAGGCTCCTGTACCTCCTTTCTGATGGTTGAGGGGTAATAACAGTTCCTGAACCTGGCGGTGTGGGTCCTGAGGCTCCTGTACCTCCTTCCTGATGGTTGAGGAGTGATAACTGTCCCTGAAACTGGTGGTGTGGGTCCTGAGGCTCCTGTACCTCCTTCCTGATGGTTGAGGGGTAATAACTGTTCCTGAACCTGGTGGTGTGGGTCCTGAGGCTCCTGTAACCCTTCCTGATGGTTGAGGGGTAATAACTGTTCCTGAACCTGGTGGTGTGGGTCCTGTGGGTCCTGTACCTCCTTCCTGATGGTTGAGGGGTAATAACTGTTCCTGAACCTGGTGGTGTGGGTCCTGAGGCTCCTGTACCGTCTTCCTGATGGTTGAGGGGTAATAACCATTCCTCAACCTGGTGGTGTGGGTCCTGAGGCTCCTGTACCTCCTTCCTGATGGTTGAGGGGTAATAACTGTTCCTGAACCTGGTTGTGTGGGACATGGGCTTCTGTACCTCCATCCTGATGGTTGAGGGGTAATAACTGTTCCTGAACCTGGTGGTCTGGGTCCTGAGGCTCCTGTAACCCTTCCTGATGGTTCAGGGGTAATAACTGTTCCTGAACCTGGTGGTGTGGGTCCTGAGAGTCCTGTAACTCCTTCCTGATGGTTGAGGGGTAATAACTGTTCCTGAACCTGGTGGTGTGGATCCTGAGGGTCCTGTACCTCCTTCCTGATGGTTGAGGGGTAATAACTGTCCCTGAACCTGGTGGTGTGGGTCCTGAGGCTCCTGTACCTCCTTCCAAATGGTTGAGGGGTAATAACTATTCCTGAACCTGGTGGTGTGGGTCCTGAGGCTCCTGTACCTCCTTTCTGATGGTTGAGGGGTAATAACTGTTCCTGAACATGGTGGTGTGGGTCCTGAGGCTCCTGTAACCCTTCCTGATGGTTGAGGGGTAAAAACTGTTCCTGAACCTGGTGATGTGGGTCCTGAGCGTCCTGTACCTCCTTCCTGATGGTTGAGGGGTAATAACTGTTCCTGAACCTGGTGGTGTGGGTCCTGAGGCTCCTGTACCTCCTTCCTGATGGTTGAGGGGTAATAACTGTCCCTGAACTGGTGCTATGGGTCCTGAGGCTCCAGTAACCCTTCCTTATGGTTGAGGGGTAATAACTGATCCTGAACCTGGTGGTGTGGGTCCTGAGGCTCCTGTACCTCCTTTCTGATGGTTGAGGGGTAATAACTGTTCCTGAACATGGTGGTGTGGGTCCTGAGGCTCCTGTAACCCTTCCTGATGGTTGAGGGGTAAAAACTGTTCCTGAACCTGGTGATGTGGGTCCTGAGGGTCCTGTACCTCCTTCCTGATGGTTGAGGGGTAATAACTGTTCCTGAACCTGGTGGTGTGGGTCCTGAGGCTCCTGTACCTCCTTCCTGATGGTTGAGGGGTAATAACTGTCCCTGAACTGGTGCTATGGGTCCTGAGGCTCCTGTAACCCTTCCTTATGGTTGAGGGGTAATAACTGTTCCTGAACCTGGTGGTGTGGGTCCTGAGGCTCCTGTACCTCCTCCCTGATGGTTGAGGGGTAATAACTGTTCCTGAACCTGGTGGTGTGGGTCCTAAGGCTCCTGTAACCCTTCCTGATGGTTGAGGAGTAATAACTGTTCCTGAACCTGGTGGTGTGGGTCCTGAGGCTCCTGTACCTCCTCCCTGATGGTTGAGGGGTAATAACTGTTCCTGAACCTGGTGGTGTGGGTCCAGAGGCTCCTGTACCTCCTTTCTGATGGTTGAGGGGTAATAACTGTTCCTGAACCTGGCGGTGTGGGTCCTGAGGCTCCTGTACCTCCTTCCTGATGGTTGAGGAGTAATAACGGTTCCTAAACATGTTGGTGTTGGTCCTGAGGCTTCTGTACCTCCTTCCTGATGGTTGAGGGGTAAAAACTGTCCCTGAAACTGGTGGTGTGGGTCCTGAGGCTCCTATACCTCCTTCCAAATGGTTGAGGGGTAATAACTGTTCCTGAACCTGGTGGTGTGGGTCCTGAGGCTCCTGTACCGTCTTCCTGATGGTTGAGGGGTAATAACTGTTCCTCAACCTGGTGGTGTGGGTCCTGAGGCTCCTGTACCTCCTCCCTGATGGTTGAGGGGTAATAACTGTTCCTGAACCTGGTGGTGTGGGTCCTGAGGCTCCTGTAACCCTTCCTGATGGTTGAGGGGTAATAACTGTTCCTGAACCTGGTGGTGTGGGTCCTGTGGGTCCTGTACCTCCTTCCTGATGGTTGAGGGGTAATAACTGTTCCTGAACCTGGTTGTGTGGGACGTGGGCTTCTGTACCTCCATCCTGATGGTTGAGGGGTAATAACTGTTCCTGAACCTGGTGGTCTGGGTCCTGAGGCTCCTGTAACCCTTCCTGATGGTTCAGGGGTAATAACTGTTCCTGAACCTGGTGGTGTGGGTCCTGAGAGTCCTGTAACTCCTTCCTGATGGTTGAGGGGTAATAACTGTTCCTGAACCTGGTGGTGTGGATCCTGAGGGTCCTGTACCTCCTTCCTGATGGTTGAGGGGTAATAACTGTTCCTGAACCTGGTGGTGTGGGTCCTGAGGGTCCTGCACCTCCTTCCTGATGGTTGAGGGGTAATAACTGTCACTGAACCTGGTGGTGTGGGTCCTGAGGCTCCTGTACCTCCTTCCAAATGGTGGAGGGGTAATAACTATTCCTGAACCTGGTGGTGTGGGTCCTGAGGCTCCTGTACCTCCTTTCTGATGGTTGAGGGGTAATAACTGTTCCTGAACATGGTGATGTGGGTCCTGAGGGTCCTGTACCTCCTTCCTGATGGTTGAGGGGTAATAACTGTTCCTGAACCTGGTGGTGTGGGTCCTGAGGCTCCTGTAACCCTTCCTGATGGTTGAGGGGTAAAAACTGTTCCTGAACCTGGTGATGTGGGTCCTGAGGGTCCTGTACCTCCTTCCTGATGGTTGAGGGGTAATAACTGTTCCTGAACCTGGTGGTGTGGGTCCTGAGGCTCCTGTACCTCCTTCCTGATGGTTGAGGGGTAATAACTGTCCCTGAACTGGTGCTATGGGTCCTGAGGCTCCTGTAACCCTTCCTTATGGTTGAGGGGTAATAACTGTTCCTGAACCTGGTGGTGTGGGTCCTGAGGCTCCTGTACCTCCTCCCTGATGGTTGAGGGGTAATAACTGTTCCTGAACCTGGTGGTGTGGGTCCTAAGGCTCCTGTAACCCTTCCTGATGGTTGAGGAGTAATAACTGTTCCTGAACCTGGTGGTGTGGGTCCTGAGGCTCCTGTACCTCCTCCCTGATGGTTGAGGGGTAATAACTGTTCCTGAACCTGGTGGTGTGGGCCAGAGGCTCCTGTACCTCCTTTCTGATGGTTGAGGGGTAATAACTGTTCCTGAACCTGGCGGTGTGGGTCCTGAGGCTTCTGTACCTCCTTCCTGATGGTTGAGGGGTAAAAACTGTCCCTGAAACTGGTGGTGTGGGTCCTGAGGCTCCTATACCTCCTTCCAAATGGTTGAGGGGTAATAACTGTTCCTGAACCCGGTGGTGTGGGTCCTGAGGCTCCTGTACCGTCTTCCTGATGGTTGAGGGGTAATAACTGTTCCTCAACCTGGTGGAGTGGGTCCTGAGGCTCCTGTACCTCCTTCCTGATGGTTGAGGGGTAATAACTGTTCCTGAACCTGGTTGTGTGGGACGTGGGCTTCTGAACCTCCTTCCTGATGGTTGAGGGGTAATAACTGTTCCTGAACCTGGTGGTCTGGGTCCTGAGGCTGCTGTAGCCCTTCCTGATGGTTCAGGGGTAATAACTGTTCCTGAACCTGGTGGTGTGGGTCCTGAGAGTCCTGTAACTCCTTCCTGATGGTTGAGGGGTAATAACTGTTCCTGAACCTGGTGGTGTGGGTCCTGAGGTTCCTGTACCTCCTTCCTGATGGTTGAGGGGTAATAACTGTCCCTGAACCTGGTGGTGTGGGTCCTGAGGCTCCTGTACCTCCTTCCAAATGGTTGAGGGGTAATAACTATTCCTGAACCTGGTGGTGTGGGTCCTGAGGCTCCTGTACCTCCTTTCTGATGGTTGAGGGGTAATAACTGTTCCTGAACATGGTGGTGTGGGTCCTGAGGCTCCTGTAACCCTTCCTGATGGTTGAGGGGTAAAAACTGTTCCTGAACCTGGTGATGTGGGTCCTGAGGGTCCTGTACCTCCTTCCTGATGGTTGAGGGGTAATAACTGTTCCTGAACCTGGTGGTGTGGGTCCTGAGGCTCCTGTACCTCCTTCCTGATTGTTGAGGGGTAATAACTGTCCCTGAACTGGTGCTGTGGGTCCTGAGGCTCCTGTAACCCTTCCTTATGGTTGAAGGGTAATAACTGTTCCTGAACCTGGTGGTGTGGGTCCTGAGGCTCCTGTACCTCCTTTCTGATGGTTGAGGGGTAATAAGTGTTCCTAAACCTGGCGGTGTGGGTCCTGAGGCTCCTGTACCTCCTTCCTGATGGTTGAGGAGTAATAACGGTTCCTAAACATGGTGGTGTTGGTCCTGAGGCTTCTGTACCTCCTTCCTGATGGTTGAGGGGTAAAAACTGTCCCTGAAACTGGTGGTGTGGGTCCTGAGGCTCCTGTACCTCCTTCCAAATGGTTGAGGGGTAATAACTGTTCCTGAACCTGGTGGTGTGGGTCCTGAGGCTCCTGTACCGTCTTCCTGATGGTTGAGGGGTAATAACTGTTCCTCAACCTGGTGGTGTGGGTCCTGAGGCTCCTGTACCTCCTTCCTGATGGTTGAGGGGTAATAACTGTTCCTGAACCTGGTTGTGTGGGACATGGGCTTCTGTACCTCCATCCTGATGGTTGAGGGGTAATAACTGTTCCTGAACCTGGTGGTCTGGGTCCTGAGGCTCCTGTATCTCCTTCCTGATGGTGGAGGGGTAATAACTCTCCCTGAACCTGGTGCTGTGGGTCCTGAGACTCCTGTATCTCCTTCCTGATGGTTGAGGGGTAATAACTGTTCCTGAACCTGGTGGTGTGGGTCCTGAGGCTGCTGTACCTCCTTCCTGATGGTTGAGAGGTAATATTGTTCCTGAACCTGGTGTTGTGGGTCCTTAGGCTCCTATACAGTCTTCCTGATGGATGAGGGGTAATAACTGTTCCTGAACCTGGTGGTGTGGGTCCTGAGGGTCCTGTACCACCTTCCTGATGGTTGAGGGGTAATAACTGTTCCTGAACCTGGTGGTGTGGGTCTTGAGGGTCCTGTACCTCCTTTCTGATGGTTGAGGGGTAATAACTGTTCCTGAACCTGGTGCTGTGGGTCCTGAGGGTCCTGTACCTCCTTCCTGATGGTTGAGGGGTAATAACTGTTCCTGAACCTGGTGGTGTGGGTCCAGAGGCTCCTGTATCTCCTTCCTGATGGTTGAGGGGTAATAACTGTTCCTGAACATGGTTGTGTGGGTCGTGGGCTCCTGTACCTCCTTCCTGATGGTTGAGGGGTAATAACTGTTCCTGAACCTGGTGCTCTTGGTCCTGAGGCTCCTGTAACCCTTCCTGATGGTTGAGGGGTAATAACTGTTCCTGAACCTGGCGGTGTGGGTCCTGAGGCTCCTGTACCGTCTTCCTGATGGTTGAGGGGTAATAACTGTTCCTGAAACTGGCGGTGTGGGTCCTGAGGCTCCTGTACCGTCTTCCTGATGGTTGAGGGGTAATAACTGTTCCTCAACCTGTTGGTGTGGGTCCTGAGACTCCTGTACTTCCTTCCTGATGGTTGAGGGGTAATAACTGTTCCTGAACCTGGTTGTGTGGGACGTGGTCTTCTGTACCTCCTTCCTGATGGTTGAGGGGTAATAACTGTTCCTGAACCTGGTGGTCTGGGTCCTGAGGCTCCTGTAACCCTTCCTGATGGTTCAGGGGTAATAACTGTTCCTGAACCTGGTGGTGTGGGTCCTGAGGGTCCTGTAACTCCTTCCTGATGGTTGAGAGGTAATAACTGTTCCTGAACCTGGTGCTGTGGGTCCTGAGGGTCCTGTACCTCCTTCCTGATGGTTGAGGGGTAATAACTGTTCCTGAACCTGGTGGTGTGGGTCCAGAGGCTCCTGTACCTCCTTCCTGATGGTTGAGGGGTAATAACTGTTCCTGAACATGGTTGTGTGGGTCGTGGGCTCCTGTACCTCCTTCCTGATGGTTGAGGGGTAATAACTGTTCCTGAACCTGGTGCTCTTGGTCCTGAGGCTCCTGTAACCCTTCCTGATGGTTGAGGGGTAATAACTGTTCCTGAACCTGGCGGTGTGGGTCCTGAGGCTCCTGTACCGTCTTCCTGATGGTTGAGGGGTAATAACTGTTCCTGAACCTGGCGGTGTGGGTCCTGAGGGTCCTGTACCGTCTTCCTGATGGTTGAGGGGTAATAACTGTTCCTCAACCTGGTGGTGTGGGTCCTGAGGCTCCTGTACCTCCTTCCTGATGGTTGAGGGGTAATAACTGTTCCTGAACCTGGTTGTGTGGGACGTGGGCTTTTGTACCTCCTCCTGATGGTTGAGGGGTAATAACTGTTCCTGAACATGGTTGTGTGGGTCGTGGGCTCCTGTACCTCCTTCCTGATGGTTGAGGGGTAATAACTGTTCCTGAACCTGGTGCTCTTGGTCCTGAGGCTCCTGTAACCCTTCCTGATGGTTGAGGGGTAATAACTGTTCCTGAACCTGGCGGTGTGGGTCCTGAGGCTCCTGTACCGTCTTCCTGATGGTTGAGGGGTAATAACTGTTCCTGAACCTGGCGGTGTGGGTCCTGAGGCTCCTGTACCGTCTTCCTGATGGTTGAGGGGTAATAACTGTTCCTCAACCTGGTGGTGTGGGTCCTGAGGCTCCTGTACCTCCTTCCTGATGGTTGAGGGGTAATAACTGTTCCTGAACCTGGTTCTGTGGGACGTGGGCTTCTGTACCTCCTTCCTGATGGTTGAGGGGTAATAACTGTTCCTGAACCTGGTGGTCTGGGTCCTGAGGCTCCTGTAACCCTTCCTGATGGTTCAGGGGTAATAACTGTTCCTGAACCTGGTGGTGTGGGTCCTGAGGGTCCTGTAACTCCTTCCTGATGGTTGAGGGGTAATAACTGTTCCTGAACCTGGTGGTGTGGGTCCTGAGGTTCCTGTACCTCCTTCCTGATGGTTGAGGGGTAATAACAGTTCCTGAACCTGGTGGTGTGGGTCCTCAGGATCCTGTACCTCCTTCCTGATGGTTGAGGGGTAATAACTGTTCCTGAACCTGGTTGTGTGGGTCGTGGGCTTCTGTACCTCCTTCCTAATGGTTGAGGGGTAATAACTGTTCCTGAACCTGGTGGTGTGGGTCCTGAGGCTCCTGTACCTCCTTCCAAATGATTGAGGAGTAATAACTATTCCTGAACCTGGTGGTGTGGGTCCTGAGGCTCCTGTACCCTTCCTGATGGTTGAGGGGTAAAAACTGTTCCTGAACCTGGTGATGTGGGTCCTGAGGGTCCTGTACCTCCTTCCTGATGGTTGAGGGGTAATAACTGTTCCTGAACCTGGTGGTGTGGGTCCTGAGGCTCCTGTACCTCCTTCCTGATGGTTGAGGGGTAATAACTGTCCCTGAACTGGTGCTGTGGGTCCTGAGGCTCCTGTAACCCTTCCTTATGGTTGAGGGGTAATAACTGTTCCTGAACCTGGTGGTGTGGGTCCTGAGGCTCCTGTACCTCCTCCCTGATGGTTGAGGGGTAATAACTGTTCCTGAACCTGGTGGTGTGGGTCCTGAGGCTCCTGTAACCCTTCCTGATGGTTGAGGGGTAATAACTGTTCCTGAACCTGGTGGTGTTGGTCCTGTGGGTCCTGTACCTCCTTCCTGATGGTTGAGGGGTAATAACTGTTCCTGAACCTGGTGGTGTGGGTCCTGAGGCTCCTGTACCGTCTTCCTGATGGTTGAGAGGTAATAACTATTCCTCAACCTGGTGGTGTGGGTCCTGAGGCTCCTGTACCTCCTTCCTGATGGTTGAGGGGTAATAACTGTTCCTGAACCTGGTTGTGTGGGACGTGGGCTTCTGTACCTCCATCCTGATGGTTGAGGGGTAATAACTGTTCCTGAACCTGGTGGTCTGGGTCCTGAGGCTCCTGTAACCCTTCCTGATGGTTCAGGGGTAATAACTGTTCCTGAACCTGGTGGTGTGGGTCCTGAGAGTCCTGTAACTCCTTCCTGATGGTTGAGGGGTAATAACTGTTCCTGAACCTGGTGGTGTGGATCCTGAGGGTCCTGTACCTCCTTCCTGATGGTTGAGGGGTAATAACTGTTCCTGAACCTGGTGGTGTGGGTCCTGAGGGTCCTGTACCTCCTTCCTGATGGTTGAGGGGTAATAACTGTCCCTGAACCTGGTGGTGTGGGTCCTGAGGCTCCTGTACCTCCTTCCAAATGGTTGAGGGGTAATAACTATTCCTGAACCTGGTGGTGTGGGTCCTGAGGCTCCTGTACCTCCTTTCTGATGGTTGAGGGGTAATAACTGTTCCTGAACATGGTGGTGTGGGTCCTGAGGCTCCTGTAACCCTTCCTGATGGTTGAGGGGTAAAAACTGTTCCTGAACCTGGTGATGTGGGTCCTGAGGGTCCTGTACCTCCTTCCTGATGGTTGAGGGGTAATAACTGTTCCTGAACCTGGTGGTGTGGTCCTGAGGCTCCTGTACCTCCTTCCTGATGGTTGAGGGGTAATAACTGTCCCTGAACTGGTGCTATGGGTCCTGAGGCTCCTGTAACCCTTCCTTATGGTTGAGGGGTAATAACTGTTCCTGAACCTGGTGGTGTGGGTCCTGAGGCTCCTGTACCTCCTCCCTGATGGTTGAGGGGTAATAACTGTTCCTGAACCTGGTGGTGTGGGTCCTAAGGCTCCTGTAACCCTTCCTGATGGTTGAGGAGTAATAACTATTCCTGAACCTGGTGGTGTGGGTCCTGAGGCTCCTGTACCTCCTCCCTGATGGTTGAGGGGTAATAACTGTTCCTGAACCTGGTGGTGTGGGTCCAGAGGCTCCTGTACCTCCTTTCTGATGGTTGAGGGGTAATAACTGTTCCTGAACCTGGCGGTGTGGGTCCTGAGGCTCCTGTACCTCCTTCCTGATGGTTGAGGAGTGATAACTGTCCCTGAAACTGGTGGTGTGGGTCCTGAGGCTCCTATACCTCCTTCCAAATGGTTGAGGGGTAATAACTGTTCCTGAACCTGGTGGTGTGGGTCCTGAGGCTCCTGTACCGTCTTCCTGATGGTTGAGGGGTAATAACTGTTCCTCAACCTGGTGGTGTGGGTCCTGAGGCTCCTGTACCTCCTCCCTGATGGTTGAGGGGTAATAACTGTTCCTGAACCTGGTGGTGTGGGTCCTGAGGCTCCTGTAACCCTTCCTGATGGTTGAGGGGTAATAACTGTTCCTGAACCTGGTGGTGTGGGTCCTGTGGGTCCTGTACCTCCTTCCTGATGGTTGAGGGGTAATAACTGTTCCTGAACCTGGTGGTGTGGGTCCTGAGGCTCCTGTACCGTCTTCCTGATGGTTGAGGGGTAATAACTATTCCTCAACCTGGTGGTGTGGGTCCTGAGGCTCCTGTACCGTCTTCCTGATGGTTGAGGGGTAATAACTGTTCCTGAACCTGGTGGTGTGGGTCCAGAGGCTCCTGTACCGTCTTCCTGATGGTTGAGGGGTAATAACTATTCCTCAACCTGGTGGTGTGGGTCCTGAGGCTCCTGTACCTCCTTCCTGATGGTTGAGGGGTAATAACTGTTCCTGAACCTGGTTGTGTGGGACGTGGGCTTCTGTACCTCCATCCTGATGGTTGAGGGGTAATAACTGTTCCTGAACCTGGTGGTGTGGGTCCTGAGGGTCCTGTACCTCCTTCCTGATGGTTGAGGGGTAATAACTGTCCCTGAACCTGGTGGTGTGGGTCCTGAGAGTCCTGTAACTCCTTCCTGATGGTTGAGGGGTAATAACTGTTCCTGAACCTGGTGGTGTGGATCCTGAGGGTCCTGTACCTCCTTCCTGATGGTTGAGGGGTAATAACTGTTCCTGAACCTGGTGGTGTGGGTCCTGAGTGTCCTGTACCTCCTTCCTGATGGTTGAGGGGTAATAACTGTCCCTGAACCTGGTGGTGTGGGTCCTGAGGCTCCTGTACCTCCTTCCAAATGGTTGAGGGGTAATAACTATTCCTGAACCTGGTGGTGTGGGTCCTGAGGCCTCTGTACCTCCTTTCTGATGGTTGAGGGGTAATAACTGTTCCTGAACATGGTGGTGTGGGTCCTGAGGCTCCTGTAACCCTTCCTGATGGTTGAGGGGTAATAACTGTTCCTGAACCTGGTGATGTGGGTCCTGAGGGTCCTGTACCTCCTTCCTGATGGTTGAGGGGTAATAACTGTTCCTGACCTGGTGGTGTGGTCCTGAGGCTCCTGTACCTCCTTCCTGATGGTTGAGGGGTAATAACTGTCCCTGAACTGGTGCTATGGGTCCTGAGGCTCCTGTAACCCTTCCTTATGGTTGAGGGGTAATAACTGTTCCTGAACCTGGTGGTGTGGGTCCTGAGGTTCCTGTACCTCCTCCCTGATGGTTGAGGGGTAATAACTGTTCCTGAACCTGGTGGTGTGGGTCCTAAGGCTCCTGTAACCCTTCCTGATGGTTGAGGAGTAATAACTATTCCTGAACCTGGTGGTGTGGGTCCTGAGGCTCCTGTACCTCCTCCCTGATGGTTGAGGGGTAATAACTGTTCCTGAACCTGGTGGTGTGGGTCCAGAGGCTCCTGTACCTCCTTTCTGATGGTTGAGGGGTAATAACTGTTCCTGAACCTGGCGGTGTGGGTCCTGAGGCTCCTGTACCTCCTTCCTGATGGTTGAGGAGTGATAACTGTCCCTGAAACTGGTGGTGTGGGTCCTGAGGCTCCTATACCTCCTTCCAAATGGTTGAGGGGTAATAACTGTTCCTGAACCTGGTGGTGTGGGTCCTGAGGCTCCTGTACCGTCTTCCTGATGGTTGAGGGGTAATAACTGTTCCTCAACCTGGTGGTGTGGGTCCTGAGGCTCCTGTACCTCCTCCCTGATGGTTGAGGGGTAATAACTGTTCCTGAACCTGGTGGTGTGGGTCCTGAGGCTCCTGTAACCCTTCCTGATGGTTGAGGGGTAATAACTGTTCCTGAACCTGGTGGTGTGGGTCCTGTGGGTCCTGTACCTCCTTCCTGATGGTTGAGGGGTAATAACTGTTCCTGAACCTGGTGGTGTGGGTCCTGAGGCTCCTGTACCGTCTTCCTGATGGTTGAGGGGTAATAACTATTCCTCAACCTGGTGGTGTGGGTCCTGAGGCTCCTGTACCTCCTTCCTGATGGTTGAGGGGTAATAACTGTTCCTGAACCTGGTTGTGTGGGACATGGGCTTCTGTACCTCCATCCTGATGGTTGAGGGGTAATAACTGTTCCTGAACCTGGTGGTCTGGGTCCTGAGGCTCCTGTAACCCTTCCTGATGGTTCAGGGGTAATAACTGTTCCTGAACCTGGTGGTGTGGGTCCTGAGAGTCCTGTAACTCCTTCCTGATGGTTGAGGGGTAATAACTGTTCCTGAACCTGGTGGTGTGGATCCTGAGGGTCCTGTACCTCCTTCCTGATGGTTGAGGGGTAATAACTGTTCCTGAACCTGGTGGTGTGGGTCCTGAGGGTCCTGTACCTCCTTCCTGATGGTTGAGGGGTAATAACTGTCCCTGAACCTGGTGGAGTGGGTCCTGAGGCTCCTGTACCTCCTTCCAAATGGTTGAGGGGTAATAACTATTCCTGAACCTGGTGGTGTGGGTCCTGAGGCTCCTGTACCTCCTTTCTGATGGTTGAGGGGTAATAACTGTTCCTGAACATGGTGGTGTGGGTCCTGAGGCTCCTGTAACCCTTCCTGATGGTTGAGGGGTAAAAACTGTTCCTGAACCTGGTGATGTGGGTCCTGAGCGTCCTGTACCTCCTTCCTGATGGTTGAGGGGTAATACCTGTTCCTGAACCTGGTGGTGTGGGTCCTGAGGCTCCTGTACCTCCTTCCTGATGGTTGAGGGGTAATAACTGTCCCTGAACTGGTGCTATGGGTCCTGAGGCTCCTGTAACCCTTCCTGATGGTTGAGGGGTAATAACTGTTCCTGAACCTGGTGGTGTGGGTCCTGTGGGTCCTGTACCTCCTTCCTGATGGTTGAGGGGTAATAACTGTTCCTGAACCTGGTGGTGTGGGTCCTGAGGCTCCTGTACCGTCTTCCTGATGGTTGAGGGGTAATAACTATTCCTCAACCTGGTGGTGTGGGTCCTGAGGCTCCTGTACCTCCTTCCTGATGGTTGAGGGGTAATAACTGTTCCTGAACCTGGTTGTGTGGGACATGGGCTTCTGTACCTCCATCCTGATGGTTGAGGGGTAATAACTGTTCCTGAACCTGGTGGTCTGGGTCCTGAGGCTCCTGTAACCCTTCCTGATGGTTCAGGGGTAATAACTGTTCCTGAACCTGGTGGTGTGGGTCCTGAGAGTCCTGTAACTCCTTCCTGATGGTTGAGGGGTAATAACTGTTCCTGAACCTGGTGGTGTGGATCCTGAGGGTCCTGTACCTCCTTCCTGATGGTTGAGGGGTAATAACTGTTCCTGAACCTGGTGGTGTGGGTCCTGAGGGTCCTGTACCTCCTTCCTGATGGTTGAGGGGTAATAACTGTCCCTGAACCTGGTGGTGTGGGTCCTGAGGCTCCTGTACCTCCTTCCAAATGGTTGAGGGGTAATAACTATTCCTGAACCTGGTGGTGTGGGTCCTGAGGCTCCTGTACCTCCTTTCTGATGGTTGAGGGGTAATAACTGTTCCTGAACATGGTGGTGTGGGTCCTGAGGCTCCTGTAACCCTTCCTGATGGTTGAGGGGTAAAAACTGTTCCTGAACCTGGTGATGTGGGTCCTGAGCGTCCTGTACCTCCTTCCTGATGGTTGAGGGGTAATAACTGTTCCTGAACCTGGTGGTGTGGGTCCTGAGGCTCCTGTACCTCCTTCCTGATGGTTGAGGGGTAATAACTGTCCCTGAACTGGTGCTATGGGTCCTGAGGCTCCTGTAACCCTTCCTTATGGTTGAGGGGTAATAACTGTTCCTGAACCTGGTGGTGTGGGTCCTGAGGCTCCTGTACCTCCTTTCTGATGGTTGAGGGGTAATAACTGTTCCTGAACATGGTGGTGTGGGTCCTGAGGCTCCTGTAACCCTTCCTGATGGTTGAGGGGTAAAAACTGTTCCTGAACCTGGTGATGTGGGTCCTGAGGGTCCTGTACCTCCTTCCTGATGGTTGAGGGGTAATAACTGTTCCTGAACCTGGTGGTGTGGGTCCTGAGGCTCCTGTACCTCCTTCCTGATGGTTGAGGGGTAATAACTGTCCCTGAACTGGTGCTATGGGTCCTGAGGCTCCTGTAACCCTTCCTTATGGTTGAGGGGTAATAACTGTTCCTGAACCTGGTGGTGTGGGTCCTGAGGCTCCTGTACCTCCTCCCTGATGGTTGAGGGGTAATAACTGTTCCTGAACCTGGTGGTGTGGGTCCTAAGGCTCCTGTAACCCTTCCTGATGGTTGAGGAGTAATAACTGTTCCTGAACCTGGTGGTGTGGGTCCTGAGGCTCCTGTACCTCCTCCCTGATGGTTGCGGGGTAATAACTGTTCCTGAACCTGGTGGTGTGGGTCCAGAGGCTCCTGTACCTCCTTTCTGATGGTTGAGGGGTAAAAACTGTTCCTGAACCTGGCGGTGTGGGTCCTGAGGCTCCTGTACCTCCTTCCTGATGGTTGAGGAGTAATAACGGTTCCTAAACATGTTGGTGTTGGTCCTGAGGCTTCTGTACCTCCTTCCTGATGGTTGAGGGGTAAAAACTGTCCCTGAAACTGGTGGTGTGGGTCCTGAGGCTCCTATACCTCCTTCCAAATGGTTGAGGGGTAATAACTGTTCCTGAACCTGGTGGTGTGGGTCCTGAGGCTCCTGTACCGTCTTCCTGATGGTTGAGGGGTAATAACTGTTCCTCAACCTGGTGGTGTGGGTCCTGAGGCTCCTGTACCTCCTCCCTGATGGTTGAGGGGTAATAACTGTTCCTGAACCTGGTGGTGTGGGTCCTGAGGCTCCTGTAACCCTTCCTGATGGTTGAGGGGTAATAACTGTTCCTGAACCTGGTGGTATGGGTCCTGTGGGTCCTGTACCTCCTTCCTGATGGTTGAGGGGTAATAACTGTTCCTGAACCTGGTTGTGTGGGACGTGGGCTTCTGTACCTCCATCCTGATGGTTGAGGGGTAATAACTGTTCCTGAACCTGGTGGTCTGGGTCCTGAGGCTCCTGTAACCCTTCCTGATGGTTCAGGGGTAATAACTGTTCCTGAACCTGGTGGTGTGGGTCCTGAGAGTCCTGTAACTCCTTCCTGATGGTTGAGGGGTAATAACTGTTCCTGAACCTGGTGGTGTGGATCCTGAGGGTCCTGTACCTCCTTCCTGATGGTTGAGGGGTAATAACTGTTCCTGAACCTGGTGGTGTTGGTCCTGTTGGTCCTGTACCTCCTTCCTGATGGTTGAGGGGTAATAACTGTCCCTGAACCTGGTAGTGTGGGTCCTGAGGCTCCTGTACCTCCTTCCAAATGGTTGAGGGGTAATAACTATTCCTGAACCTGGTGGTGTGGGTCCTGAGGCTCCTGTACCTCCTTTCTGATGGTTGAGGGGTAATAACTGTTCCTGAACATGGTGGTGTGGGTCCTGAGGCTCCTGTAACCCTTCCTGATGGTTGAGGGGTAAAAACTGTTCCTGAACCTGGTGATGTGGGTCCTGAGGGTCCTGTACCTCCTTCCTGATGGTTGAGGGGTAATAACTGTTCCTGAACCTGGTGGTGTGGGTCCTGAGGCTCCTGTACCTCCTTCCTGATGGTTGAGGGGTAATAACTGTCCCTGAACTGGTGCTATGGGTCCTGAGGCTCCTGTAACCCTTCCTTATGGTTGAGGGGTAATAACTGTTCCTGAACCTGGTGGTGTGGGTCCTGAGGCTCCTGTACCTCCTCCCTGATGGTTGAGGGGTAATAACTGTTCCTGAACCTGGTGGTGTGGGTCCTAAGGCTCTTGTAACCCTTCCTGATGGTTGAGGAGTAATAACTGTTCCTGAACCTGGTGGTGTGGGTCCTGAGGCTCCTGTACCTCCTCCCTGATGGTTGAGGGGTAATAACTGTTCCTGAACCTGGTGGTGTGGGCCAGAGGCTCCTGTACCTCCTTTCTGATGGTTGAGGGGTAATAACTGTTCCTGAACCTGGCGGTGTGGGTCCTGAGGCTTCTGTACCTCCTTCCTGATGGTTGAGGGGTAAAAACTGTCCCTGAAACTGGTGGTGTGGGTCCTGAGGCTCCTATACCTCCTTCCAAATGGTTGAGGGGTAATAACTGTTCCTGAACCTGGTGGTGTGGGTCCTGAGGCTCCTGTACCGTCTTCCTGATGGTTGAGGGGTAATAACTGTTCCTCAACCTGGTGGTGTGGGTCCTGAGGCTCCTGTACCTCCTTCCTGATGGTTGAGGGGTAATAACTGTTCCTGAACCTGGTTGTGTGGGACGTGGGCTTCTGTACCTCCTTCCTGATGGTTGAGGGGTAATAACTGTTCCTGAACCTGGTGGTCTGGGTCCTGAGGCTGCTGTAACCCTTCCTGATGGTTCAGGGGTAATAACTGTTCCTGAACCTGGTGGTGTGGGTCCTGAGAGTCCTGTAACTCCTTCCTGATGGTTGAGGGGTAATAACTGTTCCTGAACCTGGTGGTGTGGGTCCTGAGGTTCCTGTACCTCCTTCCTGATGGTTGAGGGGTAATAACTGTCCCTGAACCTGGTGGTGTGGGTCCTGAGGCTCCTGTACCTCCTTCCAAATGGTTGAGGGGTAATAACTATTCCTGAACCTGGTGGTGTGGGTCCTGAGGCTCCTGTACCTCCTTTCTGATGGTTGAGGGGTAATAACTGTTCCTGAACATGGTGGTGTGGGTCCTGAGGCTCCTGTAACCCTTCCTGATGGTTGAGGGGTAAAAACTGTTCCTGAACCTGGTGATGTGGGTCCTGAGGGTCCTGTACCTCCTTCCTGATGGTTGAGGGGTAATAACTGTTCCTGAACCTGGTGGTGTGGGTCCTGAGGCTCCTGTACCTCCTTCCTGATGGTGGAGGGGTAATAACTGTCCCTGAACTGGTGCTGTGGGTCCTGAGGCTCCTGTAACCCTTCCTTATGGTTGAAGGGTAATAACTGTTCCTGAACCTGGTGGTGTGGGTCCTGAGGCTCCTGTACCTCCTTTCTGATGGTTGAGGGGTAATAAGTGTTCCTAAACCTGGCGGTGTGGGTCCTGAGGCTCCTGTACCTCCTTCCTGATGGTTGAGGAGTAATAACGGTTCCTAAACATGGTGGTGTTGGTCCTGAGGCTTCTGTACCTCCTTCCTGATGGTTGAGGGGTAAAAACTGTCCCTGAAACTGGTGGTGTGGGTCCTGAGACTCCTGTACCTCCTTCCAAATGGTTGAGGGGTAATAACTGTTCCTGAACCTGGTGGTGTGGGTCCTGAGGCTCCGGTACCGTCTTCCTGATGGTTGAGGGGTAATAACTGTTCCTCAACCTGGTGGTGTGGGTCCTGAGGCTCCTGTACCTCCTTCCTGATGGTTGAGGGGTAATAACTGTTCCTGAACCTGGTTGTGTGGGACGTGGGCTTCTGTACCTCCTTCCTGATGGTTGAGGGGTAATAACTGTTCCTGAACCTGGTGGTCTGGGTCCTGAGGCTCCTGTAACCCTTCCTGATGGTTCAGGGGTAATAACTGTCCCTGAACCTGGTGGTGTGGGTCCTGAGGCTCCTGTACCTCCTTCCAAATGGTTGAGGGGTAATAACTATTCCTGAACCTGGTGGTGTGGGTCCTGAGGCTCCTGTACCTCCTTTCTGATGGTTGAGGGGTAATAACTGTTCCTGAACATGGTGGTGTGGGTCCTGAGGCTCCTGTAACCCTTCCTGATGGTTGAGGGGTAAAAACTGTTCCTGAACCTGGTGATGTGGGTCCTGAGGCTCCTGTACCTCCTTCCTGATGGTTGAGGGGTAATAACTGTCCCTGAACTGGTGCTGTGGGTCCTGAGGCTCCTGTAACCCTTCCTTATGGTTGAGGGGTAATAACTGTTCCTGAACCTGGTGGTGTGTGTCCTGAGGCTCCTGTACCTCCTCCCTGATGGTTGAGGGGTAATAACTGTTCCTGAACCTGCTGGTGTGGGTCCTGAGGCTCCTGTAACCCTTCCTGATAGTTGAGGGGTAATAACTGTTCCTGAATCTGGTGGTGTGGGTCCTGTGGGTCCTGTACCTCCTTCCTGATGGTTGAGGGGTAATAACTGTTCCTGAACCTGGTGGTGTGGGTCCTGAGGTTCCTGTACCTCCTTTCTGATGGTTGAGGGGTAATAACTGTAGCTGAACCTGGTGTTGTGGGTCCTGAGGGTCCTGTACCTCCTTCCTGATTGTTGAGGGGTAATAACTGTTCCTGAACCTGGTGGTGTGGGTCCAGAGGCTCCTGTACCTCCTTTCGGATGGTTGAGGGGTAATAACTGTTCCTGAACATGGTGGTGTGGGTCCTGAGGCTCCTGTAACCCTTCCTGATGGTTGAGGGGGTAATAACTGTTCCTGACCTTGGTGATGTGGGTCCTGAGGGTCCTTGACCTCCTTCCTGATGGTTGAGGGGTAATAACTGTTCCTGAACCTGGTGGTGTGGGTCCTGAGGCTCCTGTACCTCCTTCCTGATGGTTGAGGGGTAATAACTGTCCCTGAACCTGGTGCTGTGGGTCCTGAGGCTCCTGTAACCCTTCCTTATGGTTGAGGGATAATAACTGTTCCTGAACCTGGTGGTGTGGGTCCTGAGGCTCCTGTATCTCCTTCCTGATGGTTGAGGGGTAATAACTCTCCCTGAACCTGGTGCTGTGGGTCCTGAGACTCCTGTACCTCCTTCCTGATGGTTGAGGGGTAATATTGTTCCTCAACCTGGTGTTGTGGGTCCTTAGGCTCCTGCACCGTCTTCCTGATGGATGAGGGGTAATAACTGTTCCTGAACCTGGTGGTGTGGGTCCTGAGGGTCCTGTACCTCCTTCCTGATGGTTGAGGGGTAATAACTGTTCCTGAACCTGGTGGTGTGGGTCCTGAGGTTCCTGTACCTCCTTCCTGATGGTTGAGGGGTAATAACTGTCCCTGAACCTGGTGGTGTGGGTCCTGAGGCTCCTGTACCTCCTTCCAAATGGTTGAGGGGTAATAACTATTCCTGAACCTGGTGGTGTGGGTCCTGAGGCTCCTGTACCTCCTTTCTGATGGTTGAGGGGTAATAACTGTTCCTGAACATGGTGGTGTGGGTCCTGAGGCTCCTGTAACCCTTCCTGATGGTTGAGGGGTAAAAACTGTTCCTGAACCTGGTGATGTGGGTCCTGAGGGTCCTGTACCTCCTTCCTGATGGTTGAGGGGTAATAACTGTTCCTGAACCTGGTGGTGTGGGTCCTGAGGCTCCTGTACCTCCTTCTTGATGGTTGAGGGGTAATAACTGTCCCTGAACTGGTGCTGTGGGTCCTGAGGCTCCTGTAACCCTTCCTTATGGTTGAGGGGTAATAACTGTTCCTGAACCTGGTGGTGTGGGTCCTGAGGCTCCTGTACCTCCTCCCTGATGGTTGAGGGGTAATAACTGTTCCTGAACCTGCTGGTGTGGGTCCTGAGGCTCCTGTAACCCTTCCTGATGGTTGAGGGGTAATAACTGTTCCTGAATCTGGTGGTGTGGGTCCTGTGGGTCCTGTACCTCCTTCCTGATGGTTGAGGGGTAATAACTGTTCCTGAACCTGGTGGTGTGGGTCCTGAGGTTCCTGTACCTCCTTTCTGATGGTTGAGGGGTAATAACTGTTCCTGAACCTGGTGCTGTGGGTCCTGAGGGTCCTGTACCTCCTTCCTGATTGTTGAGGGGTAATAACTGTTCCTGAACCTGGTGGTGTGGGTCCAGAGGCTCCTGTACCTCCTTTCGGATGGTTGAGGGGTAATAACTGTTCCTGAACATTGTGGTGTGGGTCCTGAGGCTCCTGTAACCCTTCCTGATGGTTGAGGGGGTAATAACTGTTCCTGACCTTGGTGATGTGGGTCCTGAGGGTCCTTGACCTCCTTCCTGATGGTTGAGGGGTAATAACTGTTCCTGAACCTGGTGGTGTGGGTCCTGAGGCTCCTGTACCTCCTTCCTGATGGTTGAGGGGTAATAACTGTCCCTGAACCTGGTGCTGTGGGTCCTGAGGCTCCTGTAACGCTTCCTTATGGTTGAGGGATAATAACTGTTCCTGAACCTGGTGGTGTGGGTCCTGAGGCTCCTGTATCTCCTTCCTGATGGTTGAGGGGTAATAACTCTCCCTGAACCTGGTGCTGTGGGTCCTGAGACTCCTGTACCTCCTTCCTGATGGTTGAGGGGTAATATTGTTCCTCAACCTGGTGTTGTGGGTCCTTAGGCTCCTGCACCGTCTTCCTGATGGATGAGGGGTAATAACTGTTCCTGAACCTGGTGGTGTGGGTCCTGAGGGTCCTGTACCTCCTTCCTGATGGTTGAGGGGTAATAACTGTTCCTGAACCTGCTGGTGTGGGTCCTGAGGTTCCTGTAACCCTTCCTGATGGTTGAGGGGTAATAACTGTTCCTGAATCTGCTGGTGTGGGTCCTGTGGGTCCTGTACCTCCTTCCTGATGGTTGAGGGGTAATAACTGTTCCTGAACCTGGTGGTGTGGGTCCTGAGGTTCCTGTACCTCCTTTCTGATGGTTGAGGGGTAATAACTGTTCCTGAACCTGGTGCCTTGGGTCCTGAGGGTCCTGTACCACCTTCCTGATGGTTGAGGGGTAATAACTGTTCCTGAACCTGGTGGTGTGGGTCCTGAGGCTCCTGTACCTCCTTCCTGATGGTTGAGGGGTAATAACTGTTCCTGAACCTGGTTGTGTGGGTCGTGGGCTTCTGTACCTCCTTCCTGATGATTGAGGGGTAATAACTGTTCCTGAACCTGGTGGTCTGGGTCCTGAGGCTCCTGTAACCCTTCCTGATGGTTCAGGGGTAATAACTGTTCATGAACCTGGTGGTGTGGGTCCTGAGGGTCCTGTACCTCCTTTTTGATCGTTGAGGGGTAATAACTGTTCCTGAACCTGGTGCTGTCGGTCATGAGGTTCCTGTACCTCCTTCTTGATGGTTGAGGGGTAATAACAGTTCCTGAACCTGGTGGTGTGGGTCCTGAGGGTCCTGTACCTCCTTCCTGATGGTTGAGGGGTAATAACTGTCCCTGAACCTGGTGGTGTGGGTCCTGAGGCTCCTGTACCTCCTTCCAAATGGTTGAGGCGTAATAACTATTCCTGAACCTGGTGGTGTGGGTCCTGAGGCTCCTGTACCTCCTTTCTGATGGTTGAGGGGTAATAACTGTTCCTGAACATGGTGGTGTGGGTCCTGAGGCTCCTGTAACCCTTCCTGATGGTTGAGGGGTAAAAACTGTTCCTGAACCGTGATGTGGGTCCTGAGGGTCCTGTACCTCCTTCCTGATGGTTGAGGGGTAATAACTGTTCCTGAACCTGGTGGTGTGGGTCCTGAGGCTCCTGTACCTCCTTCCTGATGGTTGAGGGGTAATAACTGTCCCTGAACTGGTGCTGTGGGTCCTGAGGCTCCTGTAACCCTTCCTTATGGTTGAGGGGTAATAACTGTTCCTGAACCTGGTGGTGTGGGTCCTGAGGCTCCTGTACCTCCTCCCTGATGGTTGAGGGGTAAAAACTGTTCCTGAACCTGCTGATGTGGGTCCTGAGGGTCCTGTACCTCCTTCCTGATGTTTGAGGGGTAATAACTGTTCCTGAACCTGGTGGTGTGGGTCCTGAGGCTCCTGTACCTCCTTCCTGATGGTTGAGGGGTAATAACTGTCCCTGAACTGGTGCTGTGGGTCCTGAGGCTCCTGTAACCCTTCCATATGGTTCAGGGGTAATAACTGTTGCTGAACATGGTGGTGTGGGTCCTGAGGCTCCTGTACCTCCTCCCTGATGGTTGAGGGGTAATAACTGTTCCTGAACCTGGTGGTGTGGGTCCTGAGGTTCCTGTAACCCTTCCTGATGGTTCAGGGGTAATAACTGTTCCTGAACCTGGTGGTGTGGGTCCTGAGAGTCCTGTAACTCCTTCCTGATGGTTGAGGGGTAATAACTGTTCCTGAACCTGGTGGTGTGGGTCCTGAAGTTCCTGTACCTCCTTCCTGATGGTTGAGGGGTAATAACTGTCCCTGAACCTGGTGGTGTGGGTCCTGAGGCTCCTGTACCTCCTTCCAAATGGTTGAGGGGTAATAACTATTCCTGAACCTGGTGGTGTGGGTCCTGAGGCTCCTGTACCTCCTTTCTGATGGTTGAGGGGTAATAACTGTTCCTGAACATGGTGGTGTGGGTCCTGAGGCTCCTGTAACCCTACCTGATGGTTGCGGGGTAAAAACTGTTCCTGAACCTGGTGATGTGGGTCCTGAGGGTCCTGTACCTCCTTCCTGATGGTTGGGGTAATAACTGTTCCTGAACCTGGTGGTGTGGGTCCTGAGGCTCCTGTACCTCCTTCCTGATGGTTGAGGGGTAATAACTGTCCCTGAACTGGTGCTGTGGGTCCTGAGGCTCCTGTAACCCTTCCTTATGGTTGAGGGGTAATAACTGTTCCTGAACCTGGTGGTGTGGGTCCTGAGGCTCCTGTACCTCCTTTCTGATGGTTGAGGGGTAATAACTGTTCCTGAACCTGGCGGTGTGGGTCCTGAGGCTCCTGTACCTCCTTCCTGATGGTTGAGGAGTAATAACGGTTCCTAAACATGGTGTTGTTGGTCCTGAGGCTTCTGTACCTCCTTCCTGATGGTTGAGGGGTAAAAACTGTCCCTGAAACTGGTGGTGTGGGTCCTGAGGCTCCTGTACCTCCTTCCAAATGGTTGAGGAGTAATAACTGTTCCTGAACCTGGTGGTGTGGGTCCTGAGGCTCCTGAACCGTCTTCCTGATGGTTGAGGGGTAATAACTGTTCCTCAACCTGGTGGTGTGGGTCCTGAGGCTCCTGTACCTCCTTCCAGATGGTTGAGGGGTAATAACTGTTCCTGAACCTGGTTGTGTGGGACGTGGGCTTCTGTACCTCCTTCCTGATGGTTGAGGGGTAATAACTGTTCCTGAACCTGGTGGTCTGGGTCCTGAGGCTCCTGTAACCCTTCCTGATGGTTCAGGGGTAATAACTGTTCCTGAACCTGGTGGTGTGGGTCCTGAGAGTCCTGTAACTCCTTCCTGATGGTTGAGGGGTAATAACTGTTCCTGAACCTGGTGGTGTGGGTCCTGAGGTTCCTGTACCACCTTCCTGATGGTTGAGGGGTAATAACTGTCCCTGAACCTGCTGGTGTGGGTCCTGAGGCTCCTGTACCTCCTTCCAAATGGTTGAGGGGTAATAACTATTCCTGAACCTGGTGGTGTGGGTCCTGAGGCTCCTGTACCTCCTTTCTGATGGTTGAGGGGTAATAACTGTTCCTGAACATGGTGGTGTGGTTCCTGAGGCTCCTGTAACCCTTCCTGATGGTTGAGGGGTAAAAACTGTTCCTGAACCGTGATGTGGGTCCTGAGGGTCCTGTACCTCCTTCCTGATGGTTGAGGGGTAATAACTGTTCCTGAACCTGGTGGTGTGGGTCCTGAGGCTCCTGTACCTCCTTCCTGATGGTTGAGGGGTAATAACTGTCCCTGAACTGGTGCTGTGGGTCCTGAGGCTCCTGTAAACCTTCCTTATGGTTGAGGGGTAATAACTGTTCCTGAACCTGGTGGTGTGGGTCCTGAGGCTCCTGTACCTCCTCCCTGATGGTTGAGGGGTAATAACTGTTCCTGAACCTGGTGGTGTGGGTCCTGAGGCTCCTGTAATCCTTCCTGATGGTTGAGGGGTAATAACTGTTCCTGAATCTGGTGGTGTGGGTCCTGTGGGTCCTGTACCTCCTTCCTGATGGTTGAGGGGTAATAACTGTTCCTGAACCTGGTGGTGTGGGTCCTGAGGTTCCTGTACCTCCTTTCTGATGGTTGAGGGGTAATAACTGTTCCTGAACCTGGTGCTGTGGGTCCTGAGGGTCCTGTACCTCCTTCCTGATGGTTGAGGGGTAATAACTGTTCCTGAACCTGGTGGTGTGGGTCCAGAGGCTCCTGTACCTCCTTTCGGATGGTTGAGGGGTAATAACTGTTCCTGAACATGGTGGTGTGGGTCCTGAGGCTCCTGTAACCCTTCCTGATGGTTGAGGGGGTAATAACTGTTCCTGACCTTGGTGATGTGGGTCCTGAGGGACCTTTACCTCCTTCCTGATGGTTGAGGGGTAATAACTGTTCCTGAACCTGGTGGTGTGGGTCCTGAGGCTCCTGTACCTCCTTCCTGATGGTTGAGGGGTAATAACTGTCCCTGAACCTGGTGCTGTGGGTCCTGAGGCTCCTGTAACCCTTCCTTATGGTTGAGGGATAATAACGGTTCCTGAACCTGGTGGTGTGGGTCCTGAGGCTCCTGTATCTCCTTCCTGATGGTTGAGGGGTAATAACTCTCCCTGAACCTGGTGCTGTGGGTCCTGAGACTCCTGTACCTCCTTCCTGATGGTTGAGGGGTAATATTGTTCCTCAACCTGGTGTTGTGGGTCCTTAGGCTCCTGTACCGTCTTCCTGATGGATGAGGGGTAATAACTGTTCCTGAACCTGGTGGTGTGGGTCCTGAGGGTCCTGTACCTCCTTCCTGATGGTTGAGGGGTAATAACTGTTCCTGAACCTGGTGGTGTGGGTCCTGAGGGACCTGTACCTCCTTCCTGATGGTTGGGGGTAATAAATTTTCCTGAACCTGGTGGTGTGGGTCCTGAGGGTCCTGTACCTCCTTCCTGATCGTTGAGGGGTAATAACTGTTCCTGACCCTGGTGCTGTGGGTCATGTTCCTGTACCTCCTTCTTGATGGTTGAGGGGTAATAACAGTTCCTGAACCTGGTGGTGTGGGTCCTGAGGGTCCTGTACCTCCTTCCTGATGGTTGAGGGGTAATAACTGTCCCTGAACCTGGTGGTGTGGGTCCTGAGGCTCCTGTACCTCCTTCCAAATGGTTGAGGCGTAATAACTATTCCTGAACCTGGTGGTGTGGGTCCTGAGGCTCCTGTACCTGCTTTCTGATGGTTGAGGGGTAATAACTGTTCCTGAACATGGTGGTGTGGGTCCTGAGGCTCCTGTAACCCTTCCTGATGGTTGAGGGGTAAAAACTGTTCCTGAACCTGGTGATGTGGGTCCTGAGGGTCCTGTACCTCCTTCCTGATGGTTGAGGGGTAATAACTGTTCCTGAACCTGGTGGTGTGGGTCCTGAGGCTCCTGTACCTCCTTCCTGATGGTTGAGGGGTAATAACTGTCCCTGAACTGGTGCTGTGGGTCCTGAGGCTCCTGTAACCCTTCCTTATGGTTGAGGGGTAATAACTGTTGCTGAACATGGTGGTGTGGGTCCTGAGGCTCCTGTACCTCCTCCCTGATGGTTGAGGGGTAATAACTGTTCCTGAACCTGGTGGTGTGGGTCCTGAGGTTCCTGTAACCCTTCCTGATGGTTGACGAGTAATAACTGTTCCTGAATCTGCTGGTGTGGGTCCTGTGGGTCCTGTACCTCCTTCCTGATGGTTGAGGGGTAATAACTGTTCCTGAACCTGGTGGTGTAGGTCCTGAGGATCCTGTACCTCCTTTCTGATGGTTGAGGGGTAATAACTGTTCCTGAACCTGGTGCTGTGGGTCCTGAGGGTCCTGTACCTCCTTCCTGATGGTTGAGGGGTAATAACTGTTCCTGAACCTGGTGGTGTGGGTCCAGAGGCTCCTGTACCTCCTTTCTGATGGTTGAGGGGTAATAACTGTTCCTGAACATGGTGGTGTGGGTCCTGAGGCTCCTGTAACCCTTCCTGGTGGTTGAGGGGGTAATAACTGTTCCTGAACCTGGTCGTGTGGGTCCTGAGGCTCCTGTACCGTCTTCCTTATGGATGAGGGGTAATAACTGTTCCTGAACCTGGTGGTGTGGGTCCTCAGGCTCCTGTACCTCCTTCCTGATGGTTGAGGGGTAATAACTGTTCCTGAACCTGGTTGTGTGGGTCGTGGGCTTCTGTACACCTTCCTGATGGTTAAGGGGTAATAACTGTTCCTGAACCTGGTGGTGTGGGTCCTGAGGCTCCTGTAACCCTTCCTGATGGTTCAGGGGTAATAACTGTTCCTGAACCTGGTGCTGTGGGTCCTGAGGGTCCTGTACCTCCTTCCTGATGGTTGAGGGGTAATAACTGTTCCTGAACCTGGTGGTGTGGGTCCTGAGGCTCCTGTACCTCCTTCCTGATGGTTGAGGGGTAATAACTGTTCCTGAACCTGGTGGTGTGGGTCCTGAGGGTCCTGTACCTCCTTCCTGATGGTTGAGGGGTAATAACTGTCCCTGAACCTGGTGGTGTGGGTCCTGAGGGTCCTGTACCTCCTTCCTGATGGTTGGGGGTAATAAATTTTCCTGAACCTGGTGGTGTGGGTCCTGAGGGTCCTGTACCTCCTTCCTGATCGTTGAGGGGTAATAACTGTTCCTGACCCTGGTGCTGTGGGTCATGAGGTTCCTGTACCTCCTTCTTGATGGTTGAGGGGTAATAACAGTTCCTGAACCTGGTGGTGTGGGTCCTGAGGGTCCTGTACCTCCTTCCTGATGGTTGAGGGGTAATAACTGTCCCTGAACCTGGTGGTGTGGGTCCTGAGGCTCCTGTACCTCCTTCCAAATGGTTGAGGCGTAATAACTATTCCTGAACCTGGTGGTGTGGGTCCTGAGGCTCCTGTACCTGCTTTCTGATGGTTGAGGGGTAATAACTGTTCCTGAACATGGTGGTGTGGGTCCTGAGGCTCCTGTAACCCTTCCTGATGGTTGAGGGGTAAAAACTGTTCCTGAACCTGGTGATGTGGGTCCTGAGGGTCCTGTACCTCCTTCCTGATGGTTGAGGGGTAATAACTGTTCCTGAACCTGCTGGTGTGGGTCCTGAGGCTCCTGTAACCCTTCCTTATGGTTGAGGGGTAATAACTGTTGCTGAACATGGTGGTGTGGGTCCTGAGGCTCCTGTACCTCCTCCCTGATGATTGAGGGGTAATAACTGTTCCTGAACCTGGTGGTGTGGGTCCTGAGGTTCCTGTAACCCTTCCTGATGGTTGACGAGTAATAACTGTTCCTGAATCTGCTGGTGTGGGTCCTGTGGGTCCTGTACCTCCTTCCTGATGGTTGAGGGGTAATAACCTTTCCTGAACCTGGTGGTGTGGGTCCTGAGGTTCCTGTACCTCCTTTCTGATGGTTGAGGGGTAATAACTGTTCCTGAACCTGGTGCTGTGGGTCCTGAGGGTCCTGTACCTCCTTCCTGATGGTTGAGGGGTAATAACTGTTCCTGAACCTGGTGGTGTGGGTCCAGAGGCTCCTGTACCTCCTTTCTGATGGTTGAGGGGTAATAACTGTTCCTGAACATGGTGGTGTGGGTCCTGAGGCTCCTGTAACCCTTCCTGGTGGTTGAGGGGGTAATAACTGTTCCTGAACCTGGTCGTGTGGGTCCTGAGGCTCCTGTACCGTCTTCCTTATGGATGAGGGGTAATAACTGTTCCTGAACCTGGTGGTGTGGGTCCTCAGGCTCCTGTACCTCCTTCCTGATGGTTGAGGGGTAATAACTGTTCCTGAACCTGGTTGTGTGGGTCGTGGGCTTCTGTACCTCCTTCCTGATGGTTGAGGGGTAATAACTGTTCCTGAACCTGGTGGTGTGGGTCCTGAGGCTCCTGTAACCCTTCCTGATGGTTCAGGGGTAATAACTGTTCCTGAACCTGGTGCTGTGGGTCCTGAGGGTCCTGTACCTCCTTCCTGATGGTTGAGGGGTAATAACTGTTCCTGAACCTGGTGGTGTGGGTCCTGAGGCTCCTGTACCTCCTTCCTGATGGTTGAGGGGTAATAACTGTTCCTGAACCTGGTGGTGTGGGTCCTGTGGGTCCTGTACCTCCTTCCTGATGGTTGAGGGGTAATAACTGTCCCTGAACCTGGTGGTGTGGGTCCTGAGGCTCCTGTACCTCCTTCCAAATGGTTGAGGGGTAATAACTATTCCTGAACCTGGTGGTGTGGGTCCTGAGGCTCCTGTACCTCCTTTCTGATGGTTGAGGGGTAATAACTGTTCCTGAACATGGTGGTGTGGGTCCTGAGGCTCCTGTAACCCTTCCTGATGGTTGAGGGGTAAAAACTGTTCCTGAACCTGGTGATGTGGGTCCTGAGGGTCCTGTACGTCCTTCCTGATGGTTGAGGGGTAATAACTGTTCCTGAACCTGGTGGTGTGGGTCCTGAGGCTCCTGTACCTCCTTCCTGATGGTTGAGGGGTAATAACTGTCCCTGAACTGGTGCTGTGGGTCCTGAGGCTCCTGTAACCCTTCCTTATGGTTGAGGGGTAATACCTGTTCCTGAACCTGGTGGTGTGGGTCCTGAGGCTACTGTACCTCCTCCCGGATAGTTGAGGGGTAATAACTGTTCCTGAACCTGGTGGTGTGGGTCCTGAGGCTCCTGTAACCCTTCCTGATGGTTGAGGGGTAATAACTGTTCCTGAACCTGGTGGTGTGGGTCCTGAGGCTCCTGTAACCCTTCCTGATGGTTGAGGGGTAATAACTGTTCCTGAATCTGGTGGTGTGGGTCCTGTGGGTCCTGTACATCCTTCCTGATGGTTGAGGGGTAATAACTGTTCCTGAATCTGGTGGTGTGGGTCCTGAGGTTCCTGTACCTCCTTTCTGATGGTTGAGGGGTAATAACTGTTCCTGAACCTGGTGGTGTGGGTCCTGAGGCTCCTGTAACCCTTCCTTATGGTTGAGGGGTAATAACTGTTCCTGAACCTGGTGGTGTGGGTCCTGAGGCTCCTGTACCGTTTTCCTGATGGTTGAGGGGTAATAACTGTTCCTGAACCTGGTGGTGTGGGTCCTGAGGGTCCTGTACCTCCTTCCTGATGGTTGAGGGGTAATAACTGTTCCTGAACCTGGCGGTGTGGGTCCTGAGGCTCCTGTACCACCTTCCTGATGGTTGAGGGGTAATAACTGTTCCTGAACCTTGTGGTGTGGGTACTGAGGCTCCTGTAACCCTTCCTGATGGTTGAGGGGTAATAACTGTTCCTAAACCTGGTGGTGTGGGTCCTGAGGCTCCTGTATCTCCTTCCTGATGGTTGAGGGGTAATAACTGTTCCTGAACCTGGTGGTGTGGGTCTTGAGGGTCCTGTAACTCCTTCCTGATGGTTGAGGGGTAATAAATGTTCCTGAACCTGGTGGTGTGGGTCCTGAGGCTCCTGTACCGTCTTCCAGATGGTTGAGGGGTAATAACTGTTCCTGAACCTGGTGGTGTGGGTCCTGAGGCTCCTGTACCTCCTTCCTGATGGGTGAGGGGTAATAACTGTTCCTGAACCTGGTGGTGTGGGTCCTGTGGCTCCTGTACCGTCTTCCGGATGGTTGAGGGGTAATAACTGTTCCTGAACCTGGTGGTGTGGGTCCTGAGGGTCCTGTACCTCCTTCCTGACGGTTGAGGGGGTAATAACTGTTCCTCAACATGGTGGTGCGGGTCCTGAGGGTCCTGTACCTCCTTCCTGATGGTTGAGGGGTAAAAACAGTTTCTGAACCCGGTGGTCTGGGTCCTGAGGCTCCTGTAACTCTTCCTGATGGTTGAGGGGTAATAACTGCTCCTCAACCTGGTGGTGTTGGTCCTGAGGCTCCTGTACCTCCTTCCTGATGGTTGAGGGGTAATAACTGTCCCTGAACCTGGTGGTGTGGGTCCTGAGGCTCCTGTACCTGCTTCCAAACGGTTGAGGGGTAATAACTGTTCCTGAACCTGGTGGTGTGGCTCCTGAGGCTCCTGTACCGTCTTCCTGATGGTTGAGGGGTAATAACTGTTCCTCAACATGGTGGTGTGGGTCCTGAGGCTCCTGTACCTCCTTCCTGATGGTTGAGGGGTAATAACTGTTCCTGAACTTGGTGGTGTGGGTCCTGAGGCTCCTGTACCTCCTTCCTGATGGTTGAGGGGTAATAACTGTTCCTGAACCTGATGGTCTGGGTCCTGAGGCTCCTGTAACCCTTCCTGATGGTTCAGGGGTAATAACTGTTCCTGAACCTGGTGGTGTGGGTCCTGTGGGTCCTGTAACTCCTTCCTGATGGTTGAGGGGTAATAACTGTTCCTGAACCTGGTGGTGTGGGTCCTGAGGCTCCTGTACCTCCTTCCTGATGGTTGAGGGGTAATAACAGTTCCTGAACCTGGTGGTGTGGGTCCTGAGGGTCCTGTACCTCCTTCCTGATGGTTGAGGGGTAATAACTGTCCCTGAACCTGGTGGTGTGGGTCTTGAGGCTCCTGTACCTCCTTCCAAATGGTTGAGGGGTAATAACTATTCCTAAACCTGGTGGTGTGGGTCCTGAGGCTCCTGTAACCCTTCCTGATGGTTGAGGGGTAAAAACTGTTCCTGAACCTGGTGATGTGGGTCCTGAGGGTCCTGTACCTCCTTCCTGATGGTTGAGGGGTAATAACTGTTCCTGAACCTGGTGGTGTGGGTCCTGAGGCTCCTGTACCTCCTTCCTGATGGTTGAGGGGTAATAACTGTCCCTGAACTGGTGCTGTGGGTCCTGAGGCTCCTGTAACCCTTCCTTATGGTTGAGGGGTAATAACTGTTCCTGAACCTGGTGGTGTGGGTCCTGAGGCTCCTGTACCTCCTCCCTGATGGTTGAGGGGTAATAACTGTTCCTGGACCTGGTGGTGTGGGTCCTGAGGCTCCTGTAACCCTTCCTGATGGTTGAGGGGTAATAACTGTTCCTGAATCTGGTGGTGTGGGTCCTGTGGGTCCTGTACCTCCTTCCTGATGGTTGAGGGGTAATAACTGTTCCTGAACCTGGTGGTGTGGGTCCTGAGGTTCCTGTACCTCCTTTCTGATGGTTGAGGGGTAATAACTGTTCCTGAACCTGGTGCTGTGGGTCCTGAGGGTCCTGTACCTCCTTCCTGATGGTTGAGGGGTAATAACTGTTCCTGAACCTGGTGGTGTGGGTCCAGAGACTCCTGTACCTCCTTTCTGATGGTTGAGGGGTAATAACGGTTCCTAAACATGGTGGTGTTGGTCCTGAGGCTCCTGTACCTCCTTCCTGATGGTTGAGGAGTAATAACGGTTCCTAAACATGGTGGTGTTGGTCCTGAGGCTCCTGTACCTCCTTCCAAATGGTTGAGGGGTAATAACTGTTCCTGAACCTGGTGGTGTGGGTCCTGAGGCTCCTGTACCTCCTTCCTGATGGTTGAGGGGTAATAACTGTTCCGGATCCTGGTTGTGTGGGACGTGGGCTTCTGAACCTCCTTCCTGATGGTTGAGGGGTAATAACTGTTCCTGAACCTGGTGGTCTGGGTCCTGAGGCTCCTGTAACCCTTCCTGATGGTTCAGGGGTAATAACTGTTCCTGAACCTGGTGGTGTGGGTCCTGAGAGTCCTGTAACTCCTTCCTGATGGTTGAGGGGTAATAACTGTTCCTGAACCTGGTGGTGTGGGTCCTGAGGTTCCTGTACCTCCTTCCTGATGGTTGAGGGGTAATAACAGTTCCTGAACCTGGTGGTGTGGGTCCTGAGGGTCCTGCACCTCCTTCCTGATGGTTGAGGGGTAATAACTGTCCCTGAACCTGGTGGTGTGGGTCCTGAGGCTCCTGTACCTCCTTCCAAATGGTTGAGGGGTAATAACTATTCCTGAACCTGGTGGTGTGGGTCCTGAGGCTCCTGTAACCCTTCCTGATGGTTGAGGGGTAAAAACTGTTCCTGAACCTGGTGATGTGGGTCCTGAGGGTCCTGTACCTCCTTCCTGATGGTTGAGGGGTAATAACAGTTCCTGAACCTGGTGGTGTGGGTCCTGAGGCTCCTGTACCTCCTTCCTGATGGTTGAGGGGTAATAACTGTCCCTGAACTGGTGCTGTGGGTCCTGAGGCTCCTGTAACCCTTCCTTATGGTTGAGGGGAATAACTGTTCCTGAACCTGGTGGTGTGGGTCCTGAGGCTCCTGTACCTCCTCCCTGATGGTTGAGGGGTAATAACTGTTCCTGGACCTGGTGGTGTGGGTCCTGAGGCTCCTGTAACCCTTCCTGATGGTTGAGGGGTAATAACTGTTCCTGAATCTGGTGGTTGGGTCCTGTGGGTCCTGTACCTCCTTCCTGATGGTTGAGGGGTAATAACTGTTCCTGAACCTGGTGGTGTGGGTCCTGAGGTTCCTGTACCTCCTTTCTGATGGTTGAGGGGTAATAACTGTTCCTGAACGTGGTGCTGTGGGTCCTGAGGGTCCTGTACCTCCTTCCTGATGGTTGAGGGGTAATAACTGTTCCTGAACCTGGTGGTGTGGGTCCAGAGACTCCTGTACCTCCTTTCTGATGGTTGAGGGGTAATAACGGTTCCTAAACATGGTGGTGTTGGTCCTGAGGCTCCTGTACCTCCTTCCAGATGGTTGAGGAGTAATAACGGTTCCTAAACATGGTGGTGTTGGTCCTGAGGCTCCTGTACCTCCTTCCAAATGGTTGAGGGGTAATAACTGTTCCTGAACCTGGTGGTGTGGGTCCTGAGGCTCCTGTACCTCCTTCCTGATGGTTGAGGGGTAATAACTGTTCCGGATCCTGGTTGTGTGGGACGTGGGCTTCTGAACCTCCTTCCTGATGGTTGAGGGGTAATAACTGTTCCTGAACCTGGTGGTCTGGGTCCTGAGGCTCCTGTAACCCTTCCTGATGGTTCAGGGGTAATAACTGTTCCTGAACCTGGTGGTGTGGGTCCTGAGAGTCCTGTAACTCCTTCCTGATGGTTGAGGGGTAATAACAGTTCCTGAACCTGGTGGTGTGGGTCCTGAGGGTCCTGCACCTCCTTCCTGATGGTTGAGGGGTAATAACTGTCCCTGAACCTGGTGGTGTGGGTCCTGAGGCTCCTGTACCTCCTTCCAAATGGTTGAGGGGTAATAACTATTCCTGAACCTGGTGGTGTGGGTCTTGAGGTTCCTGTACCTCCTTCCTGATGGTTGAGGGGTAATAAATGTTCCTGAACCTGGTGGTGTGGGTCCTGAGGCTCCTGTACCTCCTTCCTGATGGTTGAGGGGTAATAACTGTTCCTGAACCTGGTGGTGTGGGTCCTGAGGGTCCTGTACCACCTTCCTCATGGTTGAGGGGTAATAACTGTTCCTGAACCTAGTGGTGTGGGTCCTGAGGCTCCTGTACCGTCTTCCAGATGGTTTAAGGGTAATAACTGTTCCTGAACCTGGTGGTGTGGGTCCTGAGGGTCCTGTACCTCCTTCCTGATGGTTGAGGGGTAATAACTGTCCCTGAACCTGGTGGTGTGGGTCCTGAGGCTCCTGTACCTCCTTCCAAATGGTTGAGGGGTAATAACTGTTCCTGAACCTGGTGGTGTGGGTCCTGAGGGTCCTGTACCTCCTTCCTGATGGTTGAGGTGTAATAACTGTTCCTGAACCTGGTGGTGTGGGTCCTGAGGCTCCCGTACAGTCTTCCAGATGGTTGAGGGGTAATAATTGTTCCTGAACCTGGTGGTGTGGGTCCTGAGGCTCCGGTACCTCCTTCCTGATGGTTGAGGGGTAATAACTGTTCCTGAATCTGGTGGTGTGGGTCCTGAGGCTCCGGTACCTCCTTCCTGATGGTTGAGGGGTAATAACTGTTCCTGAACCTTGTGATGTGGGTCCTAAGGCTCCTGTACCGCCTTCCTGATGGTTGAGGGGTAATAACTGTTCCTGAACCTGGTGGTGTGGATCCTGAGGTTCCTGTACCTCCTTCCTGATGGTTGAGGGGTAATAACTGTTCCTGAACCTGGTGGTATGGGTACTGAGGCTCTGTACCGTCTTCCCGATGGTTGAGGGGTAATAACTGTTCCTGAACCTGGTGGTGTGGGTCCTGAGGTTCCTGTACGTCCTTCCTGATGGTTGAGGAATAATAACTGTTCCTGAACCTGGTGGTGTGGGTCCTGAGGCTCCTGTACCTCCTTCCTGATGGTTGAGGGGTAATAACTGTTCCTGAACCTGGTGGTGTGGGTCCTGTGGCTCCTGTACCGTCTTCCGGATGGTTGAGGGGTAATAACTGTTCCTGAACCTGGTGGTGTGGGTCCTGAGGGTCCTGTACCTCCTTCCTGACGGTTGAGGGGGTAATAACTGTTCCTCAACATGGTGGTGTGGGTCCTGAGGGTCCTGTACCTCCTTCCTGATGGTTGAGGGGTAAAAACAGTTTCTGAACCCGGTGGTCTGGGTCCTGAGGCTCCTGTAACTCTTCCTGATGGTTGAGGGGTAATAACTGCTCCTCAACCTGGTGGTGTTGGTCCTGAGGCTCCTGTACCTCCTTCCTGATGGTTGAGGGGTAATAACTGTCCCTGAACCTGGTGGTGTGGGTCCTGAGGCTCCTGTACCTGCTTCCAAACGGTTGAGGGGTAATAACTGTTCCTGAACCTGGTGGTGTGGCTCCTGAGGCTCCGGTACCGTCTTCCTGATGGTTGAGGGGTAATAACTGTTCCTCAACATGGTGGTGTGGGTCCTGAGGCTCCTGTACCTCCTTCCTGATGGTTGAGGGGTAATAACTGTTCCTGAACTTGGTGGTGTGGGTCCTGAGGCTCCTGTACCTCCTTCCTGATGGTTGAGGGGTAATAACTGTTCCTGAACCTGGTGGTCTGGGTCCTGAGGCTCCTGTAACCCTTCCTGATGGTTCAGGGGTAATAACTGTTCCTGAACCTGGTGGTGTGGGTCCTGTGGGTCCTGTAACTCCTTCCTGATGGTTGAGGGGTAATAACTGTTCCTGAACCTGGTGGTGTGGGTCCTGAGGCTCCTGTACCTCCTTCCTGATGGTTGAGGGGTAATAACAGTTCCTGAACCTGGTGGTGTGGGTCCTGAGGGTCCTGTACCTCCTTCCTGATGGTTGAGGGGTAATAACTGTCCCTGAACATGGTGGTGTGGGTCTTGAGGCTCCTGTACCTCCTTCCAAATGGTTGAGGGGTAATAACTATTCCTAAACCTGGTGGTGTGGGTCCTGAGGCTCCTGTAACCCTTCCTGATGGTTGAGGGGTAAAAACTGTTCCTGAACCTGGTGATGTGGGTCCTGAGGGTCCTGTACCTCCTTCCTGATGGTTGAGGGGTAATAACTGTTCCTGAACCTGGTGGTGTGGGTCCTGAGGCTCCTGTACCTCCTTCCTGATGGTTGAGGGGTAATAACTGTCCCTGAACTGGTGCTGTGGGTCCTGAGGCTCCTGTAACCCTTCCTTATGGTTGAGGGGTAATAACTGTTCCTGAACCTGGTGGTGTGGGTCCTGAGGCTCCTGTACCTCCTCCCTGATGGTTGAGGGGTAATAACTGTTCCTGGACCTGGTGGTGTGGGTCCTGAGGCTCCTGTAACCCTTCCTGATGGTTGAGGGGTAATAACTGTTCCTGAATCTGGTGGTGTGGGTCCTGTGGGTCCTGTACCTCCTTCCTGATGGTTGAGGGGTAATAACTGTTCCTGAACCTGGTGGTGTGGGTCCTGAGGTTCCTGTACCTCCTTTCTGATGGTTGAGGGGTAATAACTGTTCCTGAACCTGGTGCTGTGGGTCCTGAGGGTCCTGTACCTCCTTCCTGATGGTTGAGGGGTAATAACTGTTCCTGAACCTGGTGGTGTGGGTCCAGAGACTCCTGTACCTCCTTTCTGATGGTTGAGGGGTAATAACGGTTCCTAAACATGGTGGTGTTGGTCCTGAGGCTCCTGTACCTCCTTCCTGATGGTTGAGGAGTAATAACGGTTCCTAAACATGGTGGTGTTGGTCCTGAGGCTCCTGTACCTCCTTCCAAATGGTTGAGGGGTAATAACTGTTCCTGAACCTGGTGGTGTGGGTCCTGAGGCTCCTGTACCTCCTTCCTGATGGTTGAGGGGTAATAACTGTTCCGGATCCTGGTTGTGTGGGACGTGGGCTTCTGAACCTCCTTCCTGATGGTTGAGGGGTAATAACTGTTCCTGAACCTGGTGGTCTGGGTCCTGAGGCTCCTGTAACCCTTCCTGATGGTTCAGGGGTAATAACTGTTCCTGAACCTGGTGGTGTGGGTCCTGAGAGACCTGTAACTCCTTCCTGATGGTTGAGGGGTAATAACTGTTCCTGAACCTGGTGGTGTGGGTCCTGAGGTTCCTGTACCTCCTTCCTGATGGTTGAGGGGTAATAACAGTTCCTGAACCTGGTGGTGTGGGTCCTGAGGGTCCTGCACCTCCTTCCTGATGGTTGAGGGGTAATAACTGTCCCTGAACCTGGTGGTGTGGGTCCTGAGGCTCCTGTACCTCCTTCCAAATGGTTGAGGGGTAATAACTATTCCTGAACCTGGTGGTGTGGGTCCTGAGGCTCCTGTAACCCTTCCTGATGGTTGAGGGGTAAAAACTGTTCCTGAACCTGGTGATGTGGGTCCTGAGGGTCCTGTACCTCCTTCCTGATGGTTGAGGGGTAATAACAGTTCCTGAACCTGGTGGTGTGGGTCCTGAGGCTCCTGTACCTCCTTCCTGATGGTTGAGGGGTAATAACTGTCCCTGAACTGGTGCTGTGGGTCCTGAGGCTCCTGTAACCCTTCCTTATGGTTGAGGGGAATAACTGTTCCTGAACCTGGTGGTGTGGGTCCTGAGGCTCCTGTACCTCCTCCCTGATGGTTGAGGGGTAATAACTGTTCCTGGACCTGGTGGTGTGGGTCCTGAGGCTCCTGTAACCCTTCCTGATGGTTGAGGGGTAATAACTGTTCCTGAATCTGGTGGTTGGGTCCTGTGGGTCCTGTACCTCCTTCCTGATGGTTGAGGGGTAATAACTGTTCCTGAACCTGGTGGTGTGGGTCCTGAGGTTCCTGTACCTCCTTTCTGATGGTTGAGGGGTAATAACTGTTCCTGAACGTGGTGCTGTGGGTCCTGAGGGTCCTGTACCTCCTTCCTGATGGTTGAGGGGTAATAACTGTTCCTGAACCTGGTGGTGTGGGTCCAGAGACTCCTGTACCTCCTTTCTGATGGTTGAGGGGTAATAACGGTTCCTAAACATGGTGGTGTTGGTCCTGAGGCTCCTGTACCTCCTTCCAGATGGTTGAGGAGTAATAACGGTTCCTAAACATGGTGGTGTTGGTCCTGAGGCTCCTGTACCTCCTTCCAAATGGTTGAGGGGTAATAACTGTTCCTGAACCTGGTGGTGTGGGTCCTGAGGCTCCTGTACCTCCTTCCTGATGGTTGAGGGGTAATAACTGTTCCGGATCCTGGTTGTGTGGGACGTGGGCTTCTGAACCTCCTTCCTGATGGTTGAGGGGTAATAACTGTTCCTGAACCTGGTGGTCTGGGTCCTGAGGCTCCTGTAACCCTTCCTGATGGTTCAGGGGTAATAACTGTTCCTGAACCTGGTGGTGTGGGTCCTGAGGCTCCTGTACCTCCTTCCTGATGGTTGAGGGGTAATAACTGTTCCTGAACCTGATCGTCTGGGTCCTGAGGCTCCTGTAACCCTTCCTGATGGTTCAGGGGTAATAACTGTTCCTGAACCTGGTGGTGTGGGTCCTGTGGGTCCTGTAACTCCTTCCTGATGGTTGAGGGGTAATAACTGTTCCTGAACCTGGTGGTGTGGGTCCTGAGGCTCCTGTACCTCCTTCCTGATGGTTGAGGGGTAATAACAGTTCCTGAACCTGGTGGTGTGGGTCCTGAGGGTCCTGTACCTCCTTCCTGATGGTTGAGGGGTAATAACTGTCCCTGAACATGGTGGTGTGGGTCTTGAGGCTCCTGTACCTCCTTCCAAATGGTTGAGGGGTAATAACTATTCCTAAACCTGGTGGTGTGGGTCCTGAGGCTCCTGTAACCCTTCCTGATGGTTGAGGGGTAAAAACTGTTCCTGAACCTGGTGATGTGGGTCCTGAGGGTCCTGTACCTCCTTCCTGATGGTTGAGGGGTAATAACTGTTCCTGAACCTGGTGGTGTGGGTCCTGAGGCTCCTGTACCTCCTTCCTGATGGTTGAGGGGTAATAACTGTCCCTGAACTGGTGCTGTGGGTCCTGAGGCTCCTGTAACCCTTCCTTATGGTTGAGGGGTAATAACTGTTCCTGAACCTGGTGGTGTGGGTCCTGAGGCTCCTGTACCTCCTCCCTGATGGTTGAGGGGTAATAACTGTTCCTGGACCTGGTGGTGTGGGTCCTGAGGCTCCTGTAACCCTTCCTGATGGTTGAGGGGTAATAACTGTTCCTGAATCTGGTGGTGTGGGTCCTGTGGGTCCTGTACCTCCTTCCTGATGGTTGAGGGGTAATAACTGTTCCTGAACCTGGTGGTGTGGGTCCTGAGGTTCCTGTACCTCCTTTCTGATGGTTGAGGGGTAATAACTGTTCCTGAACCTGGTGCTGTGGGTCCTGAGGGTCCTGTACCTCCTTCCTGATGGTTGAGGGGTAATAACTGTTCCTGAACCTGGTGGTGTGGGTCCAGAGACTCCTGTACCTCCTTTCTGATGGTTGAGGGGTAATAACGGTTCCTAAACATGGTGGTGTTGGTCCTGAGGCTCCTGTACCTCCTTCCTGATGGTTGAGGAGTAATAACGGTTCCTAAACATGGTGGTGTTGGTCCTGAGGCTCCTGTACCTCCTTCCAAATGGTTGAGGGGTAATAACTGTTCCTGAACCTGGTGGTGTGGGTCCTGAGGCTCCTGTACCTCCTTCCTGATGGTTGAGGGGTAATAACTGTTCCGGATCCTGGTTGTGTGGGACGTGGGCTTCTGAACCTCCTTCCTGATGGTTGAGGGGTAATAACTGTTCCTGAACCTGGTGGTCTGGGTCCTGAGGCTCCTGTAACCCTTCCTGATGGTTCAGGGGTAATAACTGTTCCTGAACCTGGTGGTGTGGGTCCTGAGAGACCTGTAACTCCTTCCTGATGGTTGAGGGGTAATAACTGTTCCTGAACCTGGTGGTGTGGGTCCTGAGGTTCCTGTACCTCCTTCCTGATGGTTGAGGGGTAATAACAGTTCCTGAACCTGGTGGTGTGGGTCCTGAGGGTCCTGCACCTCCTTCCTGATGGTTGAGGGGTAATAACTGTCCCTGAACCTGGTGGTGTGGGTCCTGAGGCTCCTGTACCTCCTTCCAAATGGTTGAGGGGTAATAACTATTCCTGAACCTGGTGGTGTGGGTCCTGAGGCTCCTGTAACCCTTCCTGATGGTTGAGGGGTAAAAACTGTTCCTGAACCTGGTGATGTGGGTCCTGAGGGTCCTGTACCTCCTTCCTGATGGTTGAGGGGTAATAACAGTTCCTGAACCTGGTGGTGTGGGTCCTGAGGCTCCTGTACCTCCTTCCTGATGGTTGAGGGGTAATAACTGTCCCTGAACTGGTGCTGTGGGTCCTGAGGCTCCTGTAACCCTTCCTTATGGTTGAGGGGAATAACTGTTCCTGAACCTGGTGGTGTGGGTCCTGAGGCTCCTGTACCTCCTCCCTGATGGTTGAGGGGTAATAACTGTTCCTGGACCTGGTGGTGTGGGTCCTGAGGCTCCTGTAACCCTTCCTGATGGTTGAGGGGTAATAACTGTTCCTGAATCTGGTGGTTGGGTCCTGTGGGTCCTGTACCTCCTTCCTGATGGTTGAGGGGTAATAACTGTTCCTGAACCTGGTGGTGTGGGTCCTGAGGTTCCTGTACCTCCTTTCTGATGGTTGAGGGGTAATAACTGTTCCTGAACGTGGTGCTGTGGGTCCTGAGGGTCCTGTACCTCCTTCCTGATGGTTGAGGGGTAATAACTGTTCCTGAACCTGGTGGTGTGGGTCCAGAGACTCCTGTACCTCCTTTCTGATGGTTGAGGGGTAATAACGGTTCCTAAACATGGTGGTGTTGGTCCTGAGGCTCCTGTACCTCCTTCCAGATGGTTGAGGAGTAATAACGGTTCCTAAACATGGTGGTGTTGGTCCTGAGGCTCCTGTACCTCCTTCCAAATGGTTGAGGGGTAATAACTGTTCCTGAACCTGGTGGTGTGGGTCCTGAGGCTCCTGTACCTCCTTCCTGATGGTTGAGGGGTAATAACTGTTCCGGATCCTGGTTGTGTGGGACGTGGGCTTCTGAACCTCCTTCCTGATGGTTGAGGGGTAATAACTGTTCCTGAACCTGGTGGTCTGGGTCCTGAGGCTCCTGTAACCCTTCCTGATGGTTCAGGGGTAATAACTGTTCCTGAACCTGGTGGTGTGGGTCCTGAGAGTCCTGTAACTCCTTCCTGATGGTTGAGGGGTAATAACTGTTCCTGAACCTGGTGGTGTGGGTCCTGAGGTACCTGTACCTCCTTCCTGATGGTTGAGGGGTAATAACAGTTCCTGAACCTGGTGGTGTGGGTCCTGAGGGTCCTGCACCTCCTTCCTGATGGTTGAGGGGTAATAACTGTCCCTGAACCTGGTGGTGTGGGTCCTGAGGCTCCTGTACCTCCTTCCAAATGGTTGAGGGGTAATAACTATTCCTGAACCTGGTGGTGTGGGTCTTGAGGTTCCTGTACCTCCTTCCTGATGGTTGAGGGGTAATAAATGTTCCTGAACCTGGTGGTGTGGGTCCTGAGGCTCCTGTACCTCCTTCCTGATGGTTGAGGGGTAATAACTGTTCCTGAACCTGGTGGTGTGGGTCCTGAGGGTCCTGTACCACCTTCCTCATGGTTGAGGGGTAATAACTGTTCCTGAACCTAGTGGTGTGGGTCCTGAGGCTCCTGTACCGTCTTCCAGATGGTTTAAGGGTAATAACTGTTCCTGAACCTGGTGGTGTGGGTCCTGAGGGTCCTGTACCTCCTTCCTGATGGTTGTGGGGTAATAACTGTCCCTGAACCTGGTGGTGTGGGTCCTGAGGCTCCTGTACCTCCTTCCAAATGGTTGAGGGGTAATAACTATTCCTGAACCTGGTGGTGTGGGTCCTGAGGCTCATGTAACCCTTCCTGATGGTTGAGGGGTAAAAACTGTTCCTGAACCTGGTGATGTGGGTCCTGAGGGTCCTGTACCTCCTTCCTGATGGTTGAGGGGTAATAACTGTTCCTGAACCTGGTGGTGTGGGTCCTGAGGCTTTTGTACCTCCTTCCTGATGGTTGAGGGGTAATAACTGTCCCTGAACTGGTGATGTGGGTCCTGAGGCTCCTGTAACCCTTCCTTATGGTTGAGGGGTAATAACTGTTCCTGAACCTGGTGATGTGGGTCCTGAGGCTCCTGTACCTCCTCCCTGATGGTTGAGGGGTAATAACTGTTCCTGGACCTGGTGGTGTGGGTCCTGAGGCTCCTGTAACCCTTCCTGATGGTTGAAGGGTAATAACTGTTCCTGAATCTGGTGGTGTGGGTCCTGTGGGTCCTGTACCTCCTTCCTGATGGTTGAGGGGTAATAACTGTTCCTGAACCTGGTGGTGTGGGTCCTGAGGTTCCTGTACCTCCTTTCTGATGGTTGAGGGGTAATAACTGTTCCTGAACCTGGTGCTGTGGGTCCTGAGGGTCCTGTACCTCCTTCCTGATGGTTGAGGGGTAATAACTGTTCCTGAACCTGGTGGTGTGGGTCCAGAGACTCCTGTACCTCCTTTCTGATGGTTGAGGGGTAATAACGGTTCCTAAACATGGTGGTGTTGGTCCTGAGGCTCCTGTACCTCCTTCCTGATGGTTGAGGAGTAATAACGGTTCCTAAACATGGTGGTGTTGGTCCTGAGGCTCCTGTACCTCCTTCCAAATGGTTGAGGGGTAATAACTGTTCCTGATCCTGGTTGTGTGGGACGTGGGCTTCTGAACCTCCTTCCTGATGGTTGAGGGGTAATAACTGTTCCTGAACCTGGTGGTCTGGGTCCTGAGGCTCCTGTAACCCTTCCTGATGGTTCAGGGGTAATAACTGTTCCTGAACCTGGTGGTGTGGGTCCTGAGAGTCCTGTAACTCCTTCCTGATGGTTGAGGGGTAATAACTGTTCCTGAACCTGGTGGTGTGGGTCCTGAGGTTCCTGTACCTCCTTCCTGATGGTTGAGGGGTAATAGCAGTTCCTGAACCTGGTGGTGTGGGTCCTGAGGGTCCTGCACCTCCTTCCTGATGGTTGAGGGGTAATAACTGTCCCTGAACCTGGTGGTGTGGGTCCTGAGGCTCCTGTACCTCCTTCCAAATGGTTGAGGGGTAATAACTATTCCTGAACCTGGTGGTGTGGGTCTTGAGGGTCCTGTACCTCCTTCCTGATGGTTGAGGGGTAATAAATGTTCCTGAACCTGGTGGTGTGGGTCCTGAGGCTCCTGTACCTCCTTCCTGATGGTTGAGGGGTAATAACTGTTCCTGAACCTGGTGCTGTGGGTCCTGAGGGTCCTGTACCACCTTCCTCATGGTTGAGGGGTAATAACTGTTCCTGAACCTAATGGTGTGGGTCCTGAGGCTCCTGTACCGTCTTCCAGATGGTTGAGGGGTAATAACTGTTCCTGAACCTGGTGGTGTGGGTCCTGAGGCTCCTGTACCTCCTTCCTGATGGTTGAGGGGTAATAACTGTTCCTGAACCTGGTGCTGTGGGTCCTGAGGGTCCTGTACCACCTTCCTCATGGTTGAGGGGTAATAACTGTTCCTGAACCTAATGGTGTGGGTCCTGAGGCTCCTGTACCGTCTTCCAGATGGTTGAGGGGTAATAACTGTTCCTGAACCTGGTGGTGTGGGTCCTGAGGCTCCTGTACCTCCTTCCTGATGGTTGAGGGGTAATAACTGTTCCTGAACTCGGTGGTGTGGGTCCTGAGGCTCCGGTACCTCCTTCCTGATGATTGAGGGGTAATAACTGTTCCTGAACCTGGTGGTGTGGGTCCTGAGGCTCCTGTAACCCTTCCTGATGGTTGAGGGGTAATAACTGTTCCTGAACCTGGTGGTGTGGGTCCTGAGGCTCCTGTATCTCCTTCCTGATGGTTGAGCGGTAATAACTCTCCCTGAACCTGGTGCTGTGGGTCCTGAGACTCCTGTATCTCCTTCCTGATGGTTGAGGGGTAATAACTGTTCCTGAACCTGGTGGTGTGGGTCCTGAGGCTCCTGTACCACTTTCCTGATGGTTGAGGGGTAATAACTGTTCCTGAACCTGGTGGTGTGGGTCCTGAGGGTCCTGTACCTCCTTCCTGATGGTTGAGGGGTAATAAATGTTCCTGAACCAGGTGGTGTGGGTCCTGAGGCTCCTGTACCTCCTTCCTGATGGTTGAGGGGTAATAACTGTTCCTGAACCTGGTGGTGTGGGTCCTGAGACTCCTGTAACCCTTCCTGATGGTTGAGGGGTAATAACTGTTCCTGAACCTGTTGGTGTGGGTCCTGAGGATCCTGTACCTCCTTCCTGATGGTTGAGGTGTAATAACTGTTCCTGAACCTGGTGGTGTGGGTCCTGAGGCTCCTGTACCGTCTTCCGGATGGTTGAGGGGTAATAACTGTTCCTGAACCTGGTGGTGTGGGTCCTGAGGGTCCTGTACCTCCTTCCTGACGGTTGAGGGGGTAATAACTGTTCCTCAACATGGTGGTGTGGGTCCTGAGGGTCCTGTACCTCCTTCCTGATGGTTGAGGGGTAAAAACAGTTTCTGAACCCGGTGGTCTGGGTCCTGAGGCTCCTGTAACTCTTCCTGATGGTTGAGGGGTAATAACTGCTCCTGAACCTGGTGGTGTTGGTCCTGAGGCTCCTGTACCTCCTTCCTGATGGTTGAGGGGTAATAACTGTCCCTGAACCTGGTGGTGTGGGTCCTGAGGCTCCTGTACCTCCTTCCAAACGGTTGAGGGGTAATAACTGTTCCTGAACCTGGTGATGTGGGTCCTGAGGCTCCTGTACCGTCTTCCTGATGGTTGAGGGGTAATAACTGTTCCTGAACCTGGTGGTGTGGGTCCTGAGGCTCCTGTACCTCCTTCCTGATGGTTGAGGGGTAATAACTGTTCCTGAACATGGTTGTGTGGGTCTTGGGCTCCTGTACCTCCTTCCTGATGGTTGAGGGGTAATAACTGTTCCTGAACCTGGTGCTCTTGGTCCTGAGGCTCCTGTAACCCTTCCTGATGGTTGAATGGTAATAACTGTTCCTGAACCTGGTGGTCTGGGTCCTGAGGCTCCTGTAACCCTTCCTGATGGTTGAGGGGTAATAACTGCTCCTGAACCTGGTGGTGTTGGTCCTGAGGCTCCTGTACCTCCTTCCTGATGGTTGAGGGGTAATAACTTTCCCTGAACCTGGTGGTGTGGGTCCTGAGGCTCCTGTACCTCCTTCCAAACGGTTGAGGGGTAATAACTGTTCCTGAACCTGGTGATGTGGGTCCTGAGGCTCCTGTACCGTCTTCCTGATGGTTGAGGGGTAATAACTGTTCCTGAACCTGGTGGTGTGGGTCCTGAGGCTCCTGTACCTCCTTCCAAACGGTTGAGGGGTAATAACTGTTCCTGAACCTGCTGATGTGGGTCCTGAGGCTCCTGTACCGTCTTCCTGATGGTTGAGGGGTAATAACTGTTCCTGAACCTGGTGGTGTTGGTCCTGAGGCTCCTGTACCTCCTTCCTGATGGTTGAGGGCTAATAACTGTCCCTGAACCTGGTGGTGTGGGTCCTGAGGCTCCTGTACCTCCTTCCAAACGGTTGAGGGGTAATAACTGTTCCTGAACCTGGTGATGTGGGTCCTGAGGCTCCTGTACCGTCTTCCTGATGGTTGAGGGGTAATAACTGTTCCTGAACCTGGTGGTGTGGGTCCTGAGGCTCCTGTACCTCCTTCCTGATGGTTGAGGGGTAATAACTGTTCCTGAACATGGTTGTGTGGGTCGTGGGCTCCTGTACCTCCTTCCTGATGGTTGAGGGGTAATAACTGTTCCTGAACCTGGTGCTCTTGGTCCTGAGGCTCCTGTAACCCTTCCTGATGGTTGAGGGGTAATAACTGTTCCAGAACCTGGCGGTGTGGGTCCTGAGGCTCCTGTACCTCCTTCCTGATGGTTGAGGAGTAATAACGGTTCCTAAACATGGTGGTGTTGGTCCTGAGGCTTCTGTACCTCCTTCCTGATGGTTGAGGGGTAAAAACTGTCCCTGAAACTGGTGGTGTGGGTCCTGAGGCTCCTGTACCTCCTTCCAAATGGTTGAGGGGTAATAACTGTTCCTGAACCTGGTGGTGTGGCTCCTGAGTCTCCTGTACCGTCTTCCTGATGGTTGAGGGGTAATAACTGTTCCTCAACCTGGTGGTCTGGGTCCTGAGGCTCCTGTTACCCTTCCTGATGGTTCAGGGGTAATAACTGTTCCTGAACCTGGTGGTGTGGAACCTGAGGGTCCTGTAACTCCTTCCTGATGGTTGAGGGGTAATAACTGTTCCTGAACCTGGTGGTGTGGGTCCTGAGGTTCCTGTACCACCTTCCTGATGGTTGAGGTGTAATAACAGTTCCTGAATCTGGTGGTGTGGGTCCTGAGGGTCCTGTACCTCCTTCCTGATGGTTGAGGGGTAATAACTGTCCCTGAACCTGGTGGTGTGGGTCCTGAGGCTCCTGTACCTCCTTCCAAATGGTTGAGGGGTAATAACTATTCCTGAACCTGGTGGTGTGGGTCCTGAGGCTCCTGTAACCCTTCCTGATGGTTGAGGGGTAAAAACTGTTCCTGAACCTGGTGATGTGGGTCCTGAGGGTCCTGTACCTCCTTCCTGATGGTTGAGGGGTAATAACTGTTCCTGAACCTGGTGGTGTGGGTCCTGAGGCTCCTGTACCTCCTTCCTGATGGTTGAGGGGTAATGACTGTCCCTGAACTGGTGCTGTGGGTCCTGAGGCTCCTGTAACCCTTCCTTATGGTTGAGGAGTAATAACGGTTCCTAAACATGGTGGTGTTGGTCCTGAGGCTTTTGTACCTCCTTCCTGATGGTTGAGGGGTAAAAACTGTCCCTGAAACTGGTGGTGTGGGTCCTGAGGCTCCTGTACCTCCTTCCAAATGGTTGAGGGGTAATAACTGTTCCTGAACCTGGTGGTGTGGCTCCTGAGGCTCCTGTACCGTCTTCCTGATGGTTGAGGGGTAATAACTGTTCCTCAACCTGGTGGTGTGGGTCCTGAGGCTCCTGTACCTCCTTCCTGATGGTTGAGGGGTAATAACTGTTCCTGAACTTGGTGGTGTGGGTCCTGAGGCTCCTGTACCTCCTTCCTGATGGTTGAGGGGTAATAACTGTTCCTGAACCTGGTGGTCTGGGTCCTGAGGCTCCTGTAACCCTTCCTGATGGTTCAGGGGTAATAACTGTTCCTGAACCTGGTGGTGTGGGTCCTGAGGGTCCTGTAACTCCTTCCTGATGGTTGAGGGGTAATAACTGTTCCTGAACCTGGTGGTGTGGGTCCTGAGGTTCCTGTACCTCCTTTCTGATGGTTGAGGGGTAATAACTGTTCCTGAACCTGGTGCTGTGGGTCCTGAGGGTCCTGTACCTCCTTCCTGATGGTTGAGGGGTAATAACTGTTCCTGAACCTGGTGGTGTGGGTCCAGAGGCTCCTGTACCTCCTTTCGGATGGTTGAGGGGTACTAACTGTTCCTGAAACTGGTGGTGTGGGTCCTGAGGCTCCTGTACCTCCTCCCTGATGGTTGAGGGGTAATAACTGTTCCTGAACCTGGTGGTGTGGGTCCTGAGGCACCTGTAACCCTTCCTGATGGTTGAGGGGTAATAACTGTTCCTGAACCTGGTGCTGTGGGTCCTGAGGGTCCTGTACCTCCTTCCTGATGGTTGAGGGGTAATAACTGTTCCTGAACCTGGTGGTGTGGGTCGAGAGGCTCCTGTACCTCCTTTCTGACGGTTGAGGGGTAATAACTGTTCCTGAACCTGGTGGTGTGGGTCCAGAGGCTCCTGTACCTCCTTCCTGATGGTTGAGGGGTAATAACTGTTCCTGAACCTGGCGGTGTGGGTCCTGAGGCTCCTGTACCTCCTTCCTGATGGTTGAGGAGTAATAACGGTTCCTAAACATGGTGGTGTTGGTCCTGAGGCTTCTGTACCTCCTTCCTGATGGTTGAGGGGTAAAAACTGTCCCTGAAACTGGTGGTGTGGGTCCTGAGGCTCCTGTACCTCCTTCCAAATGGTTGAGGGGTAATAACTGTTCCTGAAACTGGTGGTGTGGGTCCTGAGGCTCCTGTACCGTCTTCCTGATGGTTGAGGGGTAATAACTGTTCCTCAACCTGGTGGTGTGGGTCCTGAGGCTCCTGTACCTCCTTCCTGATGGTTGAGGGGTAATAACTGTTCCTGAACCTGGTTGTGTGGGACGTGGGCTTCTGTACCTCCTTCCTGATGGTTGAGGGGTAATAACTGTTCCTGAACCTGGTGGTCTGGGTCCTGAGGCTCCTGTAACCCTTCCTGATGGTTCAGGGGTAATAACTGTTCCTGAACCTGGTGGTGTGGGTCCTGAGAGTCCTGTAACTCCTTCCTGATGGTTGAGGGGTAATAACTGTTCCTGAACCTGGTGGTGTGGGTCCTGAGGTTCCTGTACTTCCTTCCTGATGGTTGAGGGGTAATAACAGTTCCTGAACCTGGTGGTGTGGGTCCTGAGGGTCCTGTACCTCCTTCCTGATGGTTGAGGGGTAATAACTGTCCCTGAACCTGGTGGTGTGGGTCCTGAGGCTCCTGTACCTCCTTCCAAATGGTTGAGGGGTAATAACTATTCCTGAACCTGGTGGTGTGGGTCCTGAGGCTCCTGTACCTCCTTCCTGATGGTTGAGGGGTAATAACTGTCCCTGAACTGGTGCTGTGGGTCCTGAACTCCTGTAACCCTTCCTTATGGTTGAGGGGTAATAACTGTTCCTGAACCTGGTGGTGTGGGTCCTGAGGCTCCTGTACCTCCTCCCTGATGGTTGAGGGGTAATAACTGTTCCTGAACCTGGTGGTGTGGGTCCTGAGGCTCCTGTAACCCTTCCTGATGGTTGAGGGGTAATAACTGTTCCTGAATCTGGTGGTGTGGGTCCTGTGGGTCCTGTACCTCCTTCCTGATGGTTGAGGGGTAATAACTGTTCCTGAACCTGGTGGTGTGGGTCCTGAGGTTCCTGTACCTCCTTTCTGATGGTTGAGGGGTAATAACTGTTCCTGAACCTGGTGCTGTGGGTCCTGAGGGTCCTGTACCTCCTTCCTGATGGTTGAGGGGTAATAACTGTTCCTGAACCTGGTGGTGTGGGTCCAGAGGCTCCTGTACCTCCTTTCGGATGGTTGAGGGGTAATAACTGTTCCTGAACATGGTGCTGTGGGTCCTGAGGCTCCTGTACCTCCTTCCTGATGGTTGAGGGGTAATAACTGTTCCTGAACCTGGTGGTCTGGGTCCTGAGGCTCCTGTAACCCTTCCTGATGGTTCAGGGGTAATAACTGTTCCTGAACCTGGTGGTGTGGGTCCTGAGGGTCCTGTAACTCCTTCCTGATGGTTGAGGGGTAATAACTGTTCCTGAACCTGGTGGTGTGGGTCCTGAGGTTCCTGTACCTCCTTTCTGATGGTTGAGGGGTAATAACTGTTCCTGAACCTGGTGCTGTGGGTCCTGAGGGTCCTGTACCTCCTTCCTGATGGTTGAGGGGTAATAACTGTTCCTGAACCTGGTGGTGTGGGTCCAGAGGCTCCTGTACCTCCTTTCGGATGGTTGAGGGGTACTAACTGTTCCTGAACCTGGTGGTGTGGGTCCTGAGGCTCCTGTACCTCCTCCCTGATGGTTGAGGGGTAATAACTGTTCCTGAACCTGGCGGTGTGGGTCCTGAGGCTCCTGTAACCCTTCCTGATGGTTGAGGGGTAATAACTGTTCCTGAACCTGGTGCTGTGGGTCCTGAGGGTCCTGTACCTCCTTCCTGATGGTTGAGGGGTAATAACTGTTCCTGAACCTGGTGGTGTGGGTCGAGAGGCTCCTGTACCTCCTTTCTGATGGTTGAGGGGTAATAACTGTTCCTGAACCTGGTGGTGTGGGTCCAGAGGCTCCTGTACCTCCTTCCTGATGGTTGAGGGGTAATAACTGTTCCTGAACCTGGCGGTGTGGGTCCTGAGGCTCCTGTACCTCCTTCCTGATGGTTGAGGAGTAATAACGGTTCCTAAACATGGTGGTGTTGGTCCTGAGGCTTCTGTACCTCCTTCCTGATGGTTGAGGGGTAAAAACTGTCCCTGAAACTGGTGGTGTGGGTCCTGAGGCTCCTGTACCTCCTTCCAAATGGTTGAGGGGTAATAACTGTTCCTGAACCTGGTGGTGTGGGTCCTGAGGCTCCTGTACCGTCTTCCTGATGGTTGAGGGGTAATAACTGTTCCTCAACCTGGTGGTGTGGGTCCTGAGGCTCCTGAACCTCCTTCCTGATGGTTGAGGGGTAATAACTGTTCCTGAACCTGGTGGTGTGGGTCCAGAGGCTCCTGTACCTCCTTTCGGATGGTTGAGGGGTAATAACTGTTCCTGAACATGGTGCTGTGGGTCCTGAGGCTCCTGTACCTCCTTCCTGATGGTTGAGGGGTAATAACTGTTCCTGAACCTGGTGGTCTGGGTCCTGAGGCTCCTGTAACCCTTCCTGATGGTTCAGGGGTAATAACTGTTCCTGAACCTGGTGGTGTGGGTCCTGAGGGTCCTGTAACTCCTTCCTGATGGTTGAGGGGTAATAACTGTTCCTGAACCTGGTGGTGTGGGTCCTGAGGTTCCTGTACCTCCTTTCTGATGGTTGAGGGGTAATAACTGTTCCTGAACCTGGTGCTGTGGGTCCTGAGGGTCCTGTACCTCCTTCCTGATGGTTGAGGGGTAATAACTGTTCCTGAACCTGGTGGTGTGGGTCCAGAGGCTCCTGTACCTCCTTTCGGATGGTTGAGGGGTACTAACTGTTCCTGAACCTGGTGGTGTGGGTCCTGAGGCTCCTGTACCTCCTCCCTGATGGTTGAGGGGTAATAACTGTTCCTGAACCTGGCGGTGTGGGTCCTGAGGCTCCTGTAACCCTTCCTGATGGTTGAGGGGTAATAACTGTTCCTGAACCTGGTGCTCTGGGTCCTGAGGGTCCTGTACCTCCTTCCTGATGGTTGAGGGGTAATAACTGTTCCTGAACCTGGTGGTGTGGGTCGAGAGGCTCCTGTACCTCCTTTCTGATGGTTGAGGGGTAATAACTGTTCCTGAACCTGGTGGTGTGGGTCCAGAGGCTCCTGTACCTCCTTCCTGATGGTTGAGGGGTAATAACTGTTCCTGAACCTGGCGGTGTGGGTCCTGAGGCTCCTGTACCTCCTTCCTGATGGTTGAGGAGTAATAACGGTTCCTAAACATGGTGGTGTTGGTCCTGAGGCTTCTGTACCTCCTTCCTGATGGTTGAGGGGTAAAAACTGTCCCTGAAACTGGTGGTGTGGGTCCTGAGGCTCCTGTACCTCCTTCCAAATGGTTGAGGGGTAATAACTGTTCCTGAACCTGGTGGTGTGGGTCCTGAGGCTCCTGTACCGTCTTCCTGATGGTTGAGGGGTAATAACTGTTCCTCAACCTGGTGGTGTGGGTCCTGAGGCTCCTGAACCTCCTTCCTGATGGTTGAGGGGTAATAACTGTTCCTGAACCTGGTTGTGTGGGACGTGGGCTTCTGTACCTCCTTCCTGATGGTTGAGGGGTAATAACTGTTCCTGAACCTGGTGGTCTGGGTCCTGAGCCTCCTGTAACCCTTCCTGATGGTTCAGGGGTAATAACTGTTCCTGAACCTGGTGGTGTGGGTCCTGAGAGTCCTGTAACTCCTTCCTGATGGTTGAGGGGTAATAACTGTTCCTGAACCTGGTGGTGTGGGTCCTGAGGTTCCTGTACTTCCTTCCTGATGGTTGAGGGGTAATAACAGTTCCTGAACCTGGTGGTGTGGGTCCTGAGGGTCCTGTACCTCCTTCCTGATGGTTGAGGGGTAATAACTGTCCCTGAACCTGGTGGTGTGGGTCCTGAGGCTCCTGTACCTCCTTCCAAATGGTTGAGGGGTAATAACTATTCCTGAACCTGGTGGTGTGGGTCCTGAGGCTCCTGTACCTCCTTTCTGATGGTTGAGGGGTAATAACTGTTCCTGAACATGGTGGTGTGGGTCCTGAGGCTCTTGTAACCCTTCCTGATGGTTGAGGGGTAAAAACTGTTCCTGAACCTGGTGATGTGGGTCCTGAGGGTCCTGTACCTCCTTCCCGATGGTTGAGGGGTAATAATTGTTCCTGAACCTGGTGGTGTGGGTCCTGAGGCTCCTGTACCTCCTTCCTGATGGTTGAGGGGTAATAACTGTCCCTGAACTGGTGCTGTGGGTCCTGAACTCCTGTAACCCTTCCTTATGGTTGAGGGGTAATAACTGTTCCTGAACCTGGTGGTGTGGGTCCTGAGGCTCCTGTACCTCCTCCCTGATGGTTGAGGGGTAATAACTGTTCCTGAACCTGGTGGTGTGGGTCCTGAGGCTCCTGTAACCCTTCCTGATGGTTGAGGGGTAATAACTGTTCCTGAATCTGGTGGTGTGGGTCCTGTGGGTCCTGTACCTCCTTCCTGATGGTTGAGGGGTAATAACTGTTCCAGAACCTGGTGGTGTGGGTCCTGAGGTTCCTGTACCTCCTTTCTGATGGTTGAGGGGTAATAACTGTTCCTGAACCTGGTGCTGTGGGTCCTGAGGGTCCTGTACCTCCTTCCTGATGGTTGAGGGGTAATAACTGTTCCTGAACCTGGTGGTGTGGGTCCAGAGGCTCCTGTACCTCCTTTCGGATGGTTGAGGGGTAATAACTGTTCCTGAACATGGTGCTGTGGGTCCTGAGGCTCCAGTAACCCTTCCTGATGGTTGAGGGGGTAATAACTGTTCCTGACCCTGGTGATGTGGGTCCTGAGGGTCCTTTACCTCCTTCCTGACGGTTGAGGGGTAATAACTGTTCCTGAACCTGGTGGTGTGGGTCCTGAGGCTCCCGTACCTCCTTCCTGATGGTTGAGGGGTAATAACTGTTCCAGAACCTGGTGCTGTGGGTCCTGAGGGTCCTGTACCTCCTTCCTGATGGTTGAGGGGTAATAACTGTTCCTGAACCTGGTGGTGTGGGTCCAGAGGCTCCTGTACCTCCTATCGGATGGTTGAGGGGTAATAACTGTTCCTGAACCTGGTGGTGTGGGTCCTGAGGCTCCTGTACCTCCTCCCTGATGGTTGAGGGGTAATAACTGTTCCTGAACCTGGTGGTGTGGGTCCTGAGGCTCCTGTACCGTCTTCCTGATGGTTGAGGGGTAATAACTGTTCCTCAACCTGGTGGTGTGGGTCCTGAGGCTCCTGTACCTCCTTCCTGATGGTTGAGGGGTAATAACTGTTCCTGAACCTGGTTGTGTGGGACGTGGGCTTCTGTACCTCCTTCCTGATGGTTGAGGGGTAATAACTGTTCCTGAACCTGGTGGTCTGGGTCCTGAGGCTCCTGTAACCCTTCCTGATGGTTCAGGGGTAATAACTGTTCCTGAACCTGGTGGTGTGGGTCCTGAGAGTCCTGTAACTCCTTCCTGATGGTTGAGGGGTAATAACTGTTCCTGAACCTGGTGGTGTGGGTCCTGAGGTTCCTGTACCTCCTTCCTGATGGTTGAGGGGTAATAACAGTTCCTGAACCTGGTGGTGTGGGTCCTGAGGGTCCTGTACCTCCTTCCTGATGGTTGAGGGGTAATAACTGTCCCTGAACCTGGTGGTGTGGGTCCTGAGGCTCCTGTACTTCCTTCCAAATGGTTGAGGGGTAATAACTATTCCTGAACCTGGTGGTGTGGGTCCTGAGGCTCCTGTACCTCCTTTCTGATGGTTGAGGGGTAATAACTGTTCCTGAACATGGTGGTGTGGGTCCTGAGGCTCCTGTAACCCTTCCTGATGGTTGAGGGGTAAAAACTGTTCCTGAACCTGGTGATGTGGGTCCTGAGGGTCCTGTACCTCCTTCCCGATGGTTGAGGGGTAATAACTGTTCCTGAACCTGGTGGTGTGGGTCCTGAGGCTCCTGTACCTCCTTCCTGATGGTTGAGGGGTAATAACTGTCCCTGAACTGGTGCTGTGGGTCCTGAGGCTCCTGTAACCCTTCCTTATGGTTGAGGGGTAATAACTGTTCCTGAACCTGGTGGTGTGGGTCCTGAGGCTCCTGTACCTCCTCCCTGATGGTTGAGGGGTAATAACTGTTCCTGAACCTGGTGGTGTGGGTCCTGAGGCTCCTGTAACCCTTCCTGATGGTTGAGGGGTAATAACTGTTCCTGAATCTGGTGGTGTGGGTCCTGTGGGTCCTGTACCTCCTTCCTGATGGTTGAGGGGTAATAACTGTTCCTGAACCTGGTGGTGTGGGTCCTGAGGTTCCTGTACCTCCTTTCTGATGGTTGAGGGGCAATAACTGTTCCTGAACCTGGTGCTGTGGGTCCTGAGGGTCCTGTACCTCCTTCCTGATGGTTGAGGGGTAATAACTGTTCCTGAACCTGGTGGTGTGGGTCCAGAGGCTCCTGTACCTCCTTTCGGATGGTTGAGGGGTTATAACTGTTCCTGAACATGGTGCTGTGGGTCCTGAGGCTCCTGTAACCCTTCCTGATGGTTGAGGGGGTAATAACTGTTCCTGACCCTGGTGATGTGGGTCCTGAGGGTCCTGTAATTCCTTCCTGATGGTTGAGGGGTAATAACTGTTCCTGAACCTGGTGGTGTGGGTCCTGAGGTTCCTGTACCTCCTTCCTGATGGTTGAGGGGTAATAACAGTTCCTGAACCTGGTGGTGTGGGTCCTGAGGGTCCTGTACCTCCTTCCTGATGGTTGAGGGGTAATAACTGTCCCTGAACCTGGTGGTGTGGGTCCTGAGGCTCCTGTACCTCCTTCCAAATGGTTGAGGGGTAATAACTATTCCTGAACCTGGTGGTGTGGGTCCTGAGGCTCCTGTACCTCCTTTCTGATGGTTGAGGGGTAATAGCTGTTCCTGAACATGGTGGTGTGGGTCCTGAGGCTCCTGTAACCCTTCCTGATGGTTGAGGGGTAAAAACTGTTCCTGAACCTGGTGATGTGGGTCCTGAGGGTCCTGTACCTCCTTCCCGATGGTTGAGGGGTAATAACTGTTCCTGAACCTGGTGGTGTGGGTCCTGAGGCTCCTGTACCTCCTTCCTGATGGTTGAGGGGTAATAACTGTCCCTGAACTGGTGCTGTGGGTCCTGAGGCTCCTGTAACCCTTCCTTATGGTTGAGGGGTAATAACTGTTCCTGAACCTGGTGGTGTGGGTCTTGAGGCTCCTGTACCTCCTCCCTGATGGTTGAGGGGTAATAACTGTTCCTGAACCTGGTGGTGTGGGTCCTGAGGCTCCTGTAACCCTTCCTGATGGTTGAGTGGTAATAACTGTTCCTGAATCTGGTGGTGTGGGTCCTGTGGGTCCTGTACCTCCTTCCTGATGGTTGAGGGGTAATAACCGTTCCTGAACCTGGTGGTGTGGGTCCTGAGGTTCCTGTACCTCCTTTCTGATGGTTGAGGGGTAATAACTGTTCCTGAACCTGGTGCTGTGGGTCCTGTGGGTCCTGTACCTCCTTCCTGATGGTTGAGGGGTAATAACTGTTCCTGAACCTGGTGGTGTGGGTCCAGAGGCTCCTGTACCTCCTTTCGGATGGTTGAGGGGTAATAACTGTTCCTGAACATGGTGCTGTGGGTCCTGAAGCTCCTGTAACCCTTCCTGATGGTTGAGGGGGTAATAACTGTTCCTGACCCTGGTGATGTGGGTCCTGAGGGTCCTTTACCTCCTTCCTGATGGTTGAGCGGTAATAACTGTTCCTGAACCTGGTGGTGTGGTTCCTGAGGCTCCTGTAACCCTTCCTTATGATTGAGGGGTAATAACTGTTCCTGAACCTGATGGTGTGGGTCCTGAGGCTCCTGTATCTCCTTCCTGATGTTTGAGGGGTAATAACTCTCCCTGAACCTGGTGCTGTGGGTCCTGAGACTCCTGTACCTCCTTCCTGATGGTTGAGGGGTAATATTGTTCCTCAACCTGGTGTTGTGGGTCCTTAGGCTCCTGTACCGTCTTCCTGATGGATGAGGGGTAATAACTGTTCCTGAACCTGGTGGTGTGGGTCCTGAGGGTCCTGTACCTCCTTCCTGATGGTTGAGGGGTAATAACTGTTCCTGAACCTGGTGTGGGTCCTGAGGGTCCTGTACCTCCTTCCTGATGGTTGGGGGTAATAAATTTTCCTGAACCTGGTGGTGTGGGTCCTGAGGCTCCTGTACCTCCTTCCTGATGGTTGAGGGGTAATAACTGTTCCTGAACCTGGTGGTGTGGGTCCTGAGGCTCCTGTACCTCCTTCCTCATGGTTGAGGGGCAATAACTGTTCCTGAACCTGGTGCTGTGGGTCCTGAGGCTCCTGTAACCCTTCCTTATGGTTGAGGGGTAATAACTGTTCCTGAACCTGGTGGTGTGGGTCCTGAGGCTCCTGTACCGTTTTCCTGATGGTTGAGGTGTAATAACTGTTCCTGAACCTGGTGGTGTGGGTCCTGAGGCTCCTGTACCTCCTTCCTGATTGTTGAGGGGTAATAACTGTTCCTGAACCTGGTGGTGTGTGTCCTGAGGCTCCTGTACCACCTTCCTGATGGTTGAGGGGTAATAACTGTTCCTGAACCTGGTGGTGTGGGTACTGAGGCTCCTGTAACCCTTCCTGATGGTTGAGGGGTAATAACTGTTCCTGAACCTGGTGGTGTGGGTTCTGATGCTCCTGTATCTCCTTCCTGATGGTTGAGGGGTAATAACTCTCCCTGAACCTGGTGCTGTGGGTCCTGAGACTCCTGTATCTCCTTCCTGATGGTTGAGGGGTAATAACTGTTCCTGAACCTGGTGGTGTGGGTCCTGAGGCTGCTGTACCTCCTTCCTGATGGTTGAGAGGTAATATTGTTCCTGAACCTGGTGTTGTGGGTCCTTAGGCTCCTGTACCGTCTTCCTGATGGATGAGGGGTAATAACTGTTCCTGAACCTGGTGGTGTGGGTCCTGAGGGTCCTGTACCACCTTCCTGATGGTTGAGGGGTAATAACTGTTCCTGAACCTGGTGGTGTGGGTCTTGAGGGTCCTGTACCTCCTTCCTGATGGTTGAGGGGTAATAAATGTTCCTGAACCTGGTGGTGTGGGTCCTGAGGGCCCTGTACCTCCTTCCTGATGGTTGAGGGGTAATAACTGTTCCTGAACCTGGTGGTGTGGGTCCTGAGGGTCCTGTACCTCCTTCCTCATGGTTGAGGGGTAATAACTGTTCCTGAACCTAGTGGTGTGGGTCCTGAGGCTCCTGTACCGTCTTCCAGATGGTTGAGGGGTAATAACTGTTCCTGAACCTGGTGGTGTGGGTACTGAGGCTCCTGTAACCCTTCCTGATGGTTCAGGGGTAATAACTGTTCCTGAACCTGGTGGTGTGGGTCCTGAGGCTCCTGTATCTCCTTCCTGATGGTTGAGGGGTAATAACTCTCCCTGAACCTGGTGCTGTGGGTCCTGAGACTCCTGTATCTCCTTCCTGATGGTTGAGGGGTAATAACTGTTCCTGAACCTGGTGGTGTGGGACGTGGGCTTCTGTACCTCCTTCCTGATGGTTGAGGGGTAATAACTGTTCCTGAACCTGGTGGTCTGGGTCCTGAGGCTCCTGTAACACTTCCTGATGGTTCAGGGGTAATAACTGTTCCTGAACCTGGTGGTGTGGGTCCTGAGAGTCCTGTAACTCCTTCCTGATGGTTGAGGGGTAATAACTGTTCCTGAACCTGGTGGTGTGGGTCCTGAGGTTCCTGTACCTCCTTCCTGATGGTTGAGGGGTAATAACAGTTCCTGAACCTGGTGGTGTGGGTCCTGAGGGTCCTGTACCTCCTTCCTGATGGTTGAGGGGTAATAACTGTCCCTGAACCTGGTGGTGTGGGTCCTGAGGCTCCTGTACTTCCTTCCAAATGGTTGAGGGGTAATAACTATTCCTGAACCTGGTGGTGTGGGTCCTGAGGCTCCTGTACCTCCTTTCTGATGGTTGAGGGGTAATAACTGTTCCTGAACATGGTGGTGTGGGTCCTGAGGCTCCTGTAACCCTTCCTGATGGTTGAGGGGTAAAAACTGTTCCTGAACCTGGTGATGTGGGTCCTGAGGGTCCTGTACCTCCTTCCCGATGGTTGAGGGGTAATAACTGTTCCTGAAACTGGTGGTGTGGGTCCTGAGGCTCCTGTACCTCCTTCCTGATGGTTGAGGGGTAATAACTGTCCCTGAACTGGTGCTGTGGGTCCTGAGGCTCCTGTAACCCTTCCTTATGGTTGAGGGGTAATAACTGTTCCTGAACCTGGTGGTGTGGGTCCTGAGGCTCCTGTACCTCCTCCCTGATGGTTGAGGGGTAATAACTGTTCCTGAACCTGGTGGTGTGGGTCCTGAGGCTCCTGTAACCCTTCCTGATGGTTGAGGGGTAATAACTGTTCCTGAATCTGGTGGTGTGGGTCCTGTGGGTCCTGTACCTCCTTCCTGATGGTTGAGGGGTAATAACTGTTCCTGAACCTGGTGGTGTGGGTCCTGAGGTTCCTGTACCTCCTTTCTGATGGTTGAGGGGCAATAACAGTTCCTGAACCTGGTGCTGTGGGTCCTGAGACTCCTGTATCTCCTTCCTGATGGTTGAGGGGTAATAACTGTTCCTGAACCTGGTGGTGTGGGACGTGGGCTTCTGTACCTCCTTCCTGATGGTTGAGGGGTAATAACTGTTCCTGAACCTGGTGGTCTGAGTCCTGAGGCTCCTGTAACACTTCCTGATGGTTCAGGGGTAATAACTGTTCCTGAACCTGGTGGTGTGGGTCCTGAGAGTCCTGTAACTCCTTCCTGATGGTTGAGGGGTAATAACTGTTCCTGAACCTGGTGGTGTGGGTCCTGAGGTTCCTGTACCTCCTTCCTGATGGTTGAGGGGTAATAACAGTTCCTGAACCTGGTGGTGTGGGTCCTGAGGGTCCTGTACCTCCTTCCTGATGGTTGAGGGGTAATAACTGTCCCTGAACCTGGTGGTGTGGGTCCTGAGGCTCCTGTACTTCCTTCCAAATGGTTGAGGGGTAATAACTATTCCTGAACGTGGTGGTGTGGGTCCTGAGGCTCCTGTACCTCCTTTCTGATGGTTGAGGGGTAATAACTGTTCCTGAACATGGTGGTGTGGGTCCTGAGGCTCCTGTAACCCTTCCTGATGGTTGAGGGGTAAAAACTGTTCCTGAACCTGGTGATGTGGGTCCTGAGGGTCCTGTACCTCCTTCCCGATGGTTGAGGGGTCATAACTGTTCCTGAAACTGGTGGTGTGGGTCCTGAGGCTCCTGTACCTCCTTCCTGATGGTTGAGGGGTAATAACTGTCCCTGAACTGGTGCTGTGGGTCCTGAGGCTCCTGTAACCCTTCCTTATGGTTGAGGGGTAATAACTGTTCCTGAACCTGGTGGTGTGGGTCCTGAGGCTCCTGTACCTCCTCCCTGATGGTTGAGGGGTAATAACTGTTCCTGAACCTGGTGGTGTGGGTCCTGAGGCTCCTGTAACCCTTCCTGATGGTTGAGGGGTAATAACTGTTCCTGAATCTGGTGGTGTGGGTCCTGTGGGTCCTGTACCTCCTTCCTGATGGTTGAGGGGTAATAACTGTTCCTGAACCTGGTGGTGTGGGTCCTGAGGTTCCTGTACCTCCTTTCTGATGGTTGAGGGGCAATAACTGTTCCTGAACCTGGTGCTGTGGGTCCTGAGGGTCCTGTACCTCCTTCCTGATGGTTGAGGGGTAATAACTGTTCCTGAACCTGGTGGTGTGGGTCCAGAGGCTCCTGTACCTCCTTTCGGATGGTTGAGGGGTTATAACTGTTCCTGAACATGGTGCTGTGGGTCCTGAGGCTCCTGTAACCCTTCCTGATGGTTGAGGGGGTAATAACTGTTCCTGACCCTGGTGATGTGGGTCCTGAGGGTCCTGTAATTCCTTCCTGATGGTTGAGGGGTAATAACTGTTCCTGAACCTGGTGGTGTGGGTCCTGAGGTTCCTGTACCTCCTTCCTGATGGTTGAGGGGTAATAACAGTTCCTGAACCTGGTGGTGTGGGTCCTGAGGGTCCTGTACCTCCTTCCTGATGGTTGAGGGGTAATAACTGTCCCTGAACCTGGTGGTGTGGGTCCTGAGGCTCCTGTACCTCCTTCCAAATGGTTGAGGGGTAATAACTATTCCTGAACCTGGTGGTGTGGGTCCTGAGGCTCCTGTACCTCCTTTCTGATGGTTGAGGGGTAATAGCTGTTCCTGAACATGGTGGTGTGGGTCCTGAGGCTCCTGTAACCCTTCCTGATGGTTGAGGGGTAAAAACTGTTCCTGAACCTGGTGATGTGGGTCCTGAGGGTCCTGTACCTCCTTCCCGATGGTTGAGGGGTAATAACTGTTCCTGAACCTGGTGGTGTGGGTCCTGAGGCTCCTGTACCTCCTTCCTGATGGTTGAGGGGTAATAACTGTCCCTGAACTGGTGCTGTGGGTCCTGAGGCTCCTGTAACCCTTCCTTATGGTTGAGGGGTAATAACTGTTCCTGAACCTGGTGGTGTGGGTCTTGAGGCTCCTGTACCTACTCCCTGATGGTTGAGGGGTAATAACTGTTCCTGAACCTGGTGGTGTGGGTCCTGAGGCTCCTGTAACCCTTCCTGATGGTTGAGGGGTAATAACTGTTCCTGAATCTGGTGGTGTGGGTCCTGTGGGTCCTGTACCTCCTTCCTGATGGTTGAGGGGTAATAACTGTTCCTGAACCTGGTGGTGTGGGTCCTGAGGTTCCTGTACCTCCTTTCTGATGGTTGAGGGGTAATAACTGTTCCTGAACCTGGTGCTGTGGGTCCTGAGGGTCCTGTACCTCCTTCCTGATGGTTGAGGGGTAATAACTGTTCCTGAACCTGGTTGTGTGGGACGTGGGCTTCTGTACCTCCTTCCTGATGGTTGAGGGGTAATAACTGTTCCTGAACCTGGTGGTCTGGGTCCTGAGGCTCCTGTAACCCTTCCTGATGGTTCAGGGGTAATAACTGTTCCTGAACCTGGTGGTGTGGGTCCTGAGAGTCCTGTAACTCCTTCCTGATGGTTGAGGGGTAATAACTGTTCCTGAACCTGGTGGTGTGGGTCCTGAGGTTCCTGTACCTCCTTCCTGATGGTTGAGGGGTAATAACAGTTCCTGAACCTGGTGGTGTGGGTCCTGAGGGTCCTGTACCTCCTTCCTGATGGTTGAGGGGTAATAACTGTCCCTGAACCTGGTGGTGTGGGTCCTGAGGCTCCTGTACTTCCTTCCAAATGGTTGAGGGGTAATAACTATTCCTGAACCTGGTGGTGTGGGTCCTGAGGCTCCTGTACCTCCTTTCTGATGGTTGAGGGGTAATAACTGTTCCTGAACATGGTGGTGTGGGTCCTGAGGCTCCTGTAACCCTTCCTGATGGTTGAGGGGTAAAAACTGTTCCTGAACCTGGTGATGTGGGTCCTGAGGGTCCTGTACCTCCTTCCCGATGGTTGAGGGGTAATAACTGTTCCTGAACCTGGTGGTGTGGGTCCTGAGGCTCCTGTACCTCCTTCCTGATGGTTGAGGGGTAATAACTGTCCCTGAACTGGTGCTGTGGGTCCTGAGGCTCCTGTAACCCTTCCTTATGGTTGAGGGGTAATAACTGTTCCTGAACCTGGTGGTGTGGGTCCTGAGGCTCCTGTACCTCCTCCCTGATGGTTGAGGGGTAATAACTGTTCCTGAACCTGGTGGTGTGGGTCCTGAGGCTCCTGTAACCCTTCCTGATGGTTGAGGGGTAATAACTGTTCCTGAATCTGGTGGTGTGGGTCCTGTGGGTCCTGTACCTCCTTCCTGATGGTTGAGGGGTAATAACTGTTCCTGAACCTGGTGGTGTGGGTCCTGAGGTTCCTGTACCTCCTTTCTGATGGTTGAGGGGCAATAACTGTTCCTGAACCTGGTGCTGTGGGTCCTGAGGGTCCTGTACCTCCTTCCTGATGGTTGAGGGGTAATAACTGTTCCTGAACCTGGTGGTGTGGGTCCAGAGGCTCCTGTACCTCCTTTCGGATGGTTGAGGGGTTATAACTGTTCCTGAACATGGTGGTGTGGGTCCTGAGGCTCCTGTAACCCTTCCTGATGGTTGAGGGGTAAAAACTGTTCCTGAACCTGGTGATGTGGGTCCTGAGGGTCCTGTACCTCCTTCCCGATGGTTGAGGGGTAATAACTGTTCCTGAACCTGGTGGTGTGGGTCCTGAGGCTCCTGTACCTCCTTCCTGATGGTTGAGGGGTAATAACTGTCCCTGAACTGGTGCTGTGGGTCCTGAGGCTCCTGTAACCCTTCCTTATGGTTGAGGGGTAATAACTGTTCCTGAACCTGGTGGTGTGGGTCTTGAGGCTCCTGTACCTCCTCCCTGATGGTTGAGGGGTAATAACTGTTCCTGAACCTGGTGGTGTGGGTCCTGAGGCTCCTGTAACCCTTCCTGATGGTTGAGGGGTAATAACTGTTCCTGAATCTGGTGGTGTGGGTCCTGTGGGTCCTGTACCTCCTTCCTGATGGTTGAGGGGTAATAACCGTTCCTGAACCTGGTGGTGTGGGTCCTGAGGTTCCTGTACCTCCTTTCTGATGGTTGAGGGGTAATAACTGTTCCTGAACCTGGTGCTGTGGGTCCTGTGGGTCCTGTACCTCCTTCCTGATGGTTGAGGGGTAATAACTGTTCCTGAACCTGGTGGTGTGGGTCCAGAGGCTCCTGTACCTCCTTTCGGATGGTTGAGGGGTAATAACTGTTCCTGAACATGGTGCTGTGGGTCCTGAAGCTCCTGTAACCCTTCCTGATGGTTGAGGGGGTAATAACTGTTCCTGACCCTGGTGATGTGGGTCCTGAGGGTCCTTTACCTCCTTCCTGATGGTTGAGCGGTAATAACTGTTCCTGAACCTGGTGGTGTGGTTCCTGAGGCTCCTGTAACCCTTCCTTATGATTGAGGGGTAATAACTGTTCCTGAACCTGATGGTGTGGGTCCTGAGGCTCCTGTATCTCCTTCCTGATGTTTGAGGGGTAATAACTCTCCCTGAACCTGGTGCTGTGGGTCCTGAGACTCCTGTACCTCCTTCCTGATGGTTGAGGGGTAATATTGTTCCTCAACCTGGTGTTGTGGGTCCTTAGGCTCCTGTACCGTCTTCCTGATGGATGAGGGGTAATAACTGTTCCTGAACCTGGTGGTGTGGGTCCTGAGGGTCCTGTACCTCCTTCCTGATGGTTGAGGGGTAATAACTGTTCCTGAACCTGGTGTGGGTCCTGAGGGTCCTGTACCTCCTTCCTGATGGTTGGGGGTAATAAATTTTCCTGAACCTGGTGGTGTGGGTCCTGAGGCTCCTGTACCTCCTTCCTGATGGTTGAGGGGTAATAACTGTTCCTGAACCTGGTGGTGTGGGTCCTGAGGCTCCTGTACCTCCTTCCTCATGGTTGAGGGGCAATAACTGTTCCTGAACCTGGTGCTGTGGGTCCTGAGGCTCCTGTAACCCTTCCTTATGGTTGAGGGGTAATAACTGTTCCTGAACCTGGTGGTGTGGGTCCTGAGGCTCCTGTACCGTTTTCCTGATGGTTGAGGTGTAATAACTGTTCCTGAACCTGGTGGTGTGGGTCCTGAGGCTCCTGTACCTCCTTCCTGATTGTTGAGGGGTAATAACTGTTCCTGAACCTGGTGGTGTGTGTCCTGAGGCTCCTGTACCACCTTCCTGATGGTTGAGGGGTAATAACTGTTCCTGAACCTGGTGGTGTGGGTACTGAGGCTCCTGTAACCCTTCCTGATGGTTGAGGGGTAATAACTGTTCCTGAACCTGGTGGTGTGGGTTCTGATGCTCCTGTATCTCCTTCCTGATGGTTGAGGGGTAATAACTCTCCCTGAACCTGGTGCTGTGGGTCCTGAGACTCCTGTATCTCCTTCCTGATGGTTGAGGGGTAATAACTGTTCCTGAACCTGGTGGTGTGGGTCCTGAGGCTGCTGTACCTCCTTCCTGATGGTTGAGAGGTAATATTGTTCCTGAACCTGGTGGTGTGGGTCCTGAGGGTCCTGTACCTCCTTCCTGATGGTTGAGGGGTAATAAATGTTCCTGAACCTGGTGGTGTGGGTCCTGAGGCTCCTGTACCTCCTTCCTGATGGTTGAGGGGTAATAACTGTTCCTGAACCTGGTGGTGTGGGTCCTGAGGGTCCTGTACCTCCTTCCTCATGGTTGAGGGGTAATAACTGTTCCTGAACCTAGTGGTGTGGGTCCTGAGGCTCCTGTACCGTCTTCCAGATGGTTGAGGGGTAATAACTGTTCCTGAACCTGGTGGTGTGGGTACTGAGGCTCCTGTAACCCTTCCTGATGGTTCAGGGGTAATAACTGTTCCTGAACCTGGTGGTGTGGGTCCTGAGGCTCCTGTATCTCCTTCCTGATGGTTGAGGGGTAATAACTCTCCCTGAACCTGGTGCTGTGGGTCCTGAGACTCCTGTATCTCCTTCCTGATGGTTGAGGGGTAATAACTGTTCCTGAACCTGGTGGTGTGGGACGTGGGCTTCTGTACCTCCTTCCTGATGGTTGAGGGGTAATAACTGTTCCTGAACCTGGTGGTCTGGGTCCTGAGGCTCCTGTAACACTTCCTGATGGTTCAGGGGTAATAACTGTTCCTGAACCTGGTGGTGTGGGTCCTGAGAGTCCTGTAACTCCTTCCTGATGGTTGAGGGGTAATAACTGTTCCTGAACCAGGTGGTGTGGGTCCTGAGGTTCCTGTACCTCCTTCCTGATGGTTGAGGGGTAATAACAGTTCCTGAACCTGGTGGTGTGGGTCCTGAGGGTCCTGTACCTCCTTCCTGATGGTTGAGGGGTAATAACTGTCCCTGAACCTGGTGGTGTGGGTCCTGAGGCTCCTGTACTTCCTTCCAAATGGTTGAGGGGTAATAACTATTCCTGAACCTGGTGGTGTGGGTCCTGAGGCTCCTGTACCTCCTTTCTGATGGTTGAGGGGTAATAACTGTTCCTGAACATGGTGGTGTGGGTCCTGAGGCTCCTGTAACCCTTCCTGATGGTTGAGGGGTAAAAACTGTTCCTGAACCTGGTGATGTGGGTCCTGAGGGTCCTGTACCTCCTTCCCGATGGTTGAGGGGTAATAACTGTTCCTGAAACTGGTGGTGTGGGTCCTGAGGCTCCTGTACCTCCTTCCTGATGGTTGAGGGGTAATAACTGTCCCTGAACTGGTGCTGTGGGTCCTGAGGCTCCTGTAACCCTTCCTTATGGTTGAGGGGTAATAACTGTTCCTGAACCTGGTGGTGTGGGTCCTGAGGCTCCTGTACCTCCTCCCTGATGGTTGAGGGGTAATAACTGTTCCTGAACCTGGTGGTGTGGGTCCTGAGGCTCCTGTAACCCTTCCTGATGGTTGAGGGGTAATAACTGTTCCTGAATCTGGTGGTGTGGGTCCTGTGGGTCCTGTACCTCCTTCCTGATGGTTGAGGGATAATAACTGTTCCTGAACCTGGTGGTGTGGGTCCTGAGGTTCCTGTACCTCCTTTCTGATGGTTGAGGGGCAATAACAGTTCCTGAACCTGGTGCTGTGGGTCCTGAGACTCCTGTATCTCCTTCCTGATGGTTGAGGGGTAATAACTGTTCCTGAACCTGGTGGTGTGGGACGTGGGCTTCTGTACCTCCTTCCTGATGGTTGAGGGGTAATAACTGTTCCTGAACCTGGTGGTCTGAGTCCTGAGGCTCCTGTAACACTTCCTGATGGTTCAGGGGTAATAACTGTTCCTGAACCTGGTGGTGTGGGTCCTGAGAGTCCTGTAACTCCTTCCTGATGGTTGAGGGGTAATAACTGTTCCTGAACCTGGTGGTGTGGGTCCTGAGGTTCCTGTACCTCCTTCCTGATGGTTGAGGGGTAATAACAGTTCCTGAACCTGGTGGTGTGGGTCCTGAGGGTCCTGTACCTCCTTCCTGATGGTTGAGGGGTAATAACTGTCCCTGAACCTGGTGGTGTGGGTCCTGAGGCTCCTGTACTTCCTTCCAAATGGTTGAGGGGTAATAACTATTCCTGAACCTGGTGGTGTGGGTCCTGAGGCTCCTGTACCTCCTTTCTGATGGTTGAGGGGTAATAACTGTTCCTGAACATGGTGGTGTGGGTCCTGAGGCTCCTGTAACCCTTCCTGATGGTTGAGGGGTAAAAACTGTTCCTGAACCTGGTGATGTGGGTCCTGAGGGTCCTGTACCTCCTTCCCGATGGTTGAGGGGTAATAACTGTTCCTGAAACTGGTGGTGTGGGTCCTGAGGCTCCTGTACCTCCTTCCTGATGGTTGAGGGGTGATAACTGTCCCTGAACTGGTGCTGTGGGTCCTGAGGCTCCTGTAACCCTTCCTTATGGTTGAGGGGTAATAACTGTTCCTGAACCTGGTGGTGTGGGTCCTGAGGCTCCTGTACCTCCTCCCTGATGGTTGAGGGGTAATAACTGTTCCTGAACCTGGTGGTGTGGGTCCTGAGGCTCCTGTAACCCTTCCTGATGGTTGAGGGGTAATAACTGTTCCTGAATCTGGTGGTGTGGGTCCTGTGGGTCCTGTACCTCCTTCCTGATGGTTGAGGGGTAATAACTGTTCCTGAACCTGGTGGTGTGGGTCCTGAGGTTCCTGTACCTCCTTTCTGATGGTTGAGGGGCAATAACTGTTCCTGAACCTGGTGCTGTGGGTCCTGAGGGTCCTGTACCTCCTTCCTGATGGTTGAGGGGTAATAACTGTTCCTGAACCTGGTGGTGTGGGTCCAGAGGCTCCTGTACCTCCTTTCGGATGGTTGAGGGGTTATAACTGTTCCTGAACATGGTGCTGTGGGTCCTGAGGCTCCTGTAACCCTTCCTGATGGTTGAGGGGGTAATAACTGTTCCTGACCCTGGTGATGTGGGTCCTGAGGGTCCTGTAATTCCTTCCTGATGGTTGAGGGGTAATAACTGTTCCTGAACCTGGTGGTGTGGGTCCTGAGGTTCCTGTACCTCCTTCCTGATGGGTGAGGGGTAATAACAGTTCCTGAACCTGGTGGTGTGGGTCCTGAGGGTCCTGTACCTCCTTCCTGATGGTTGAGGGGTAATAACTGTCCCTGAACCTGGTGGTGTGGGTCCTGAGGCTCCTGTACCTCCTTCCAAATGGTTGAGGGGTAATAACTATTCCTGAACCTGGTGGTGTGGGTCCTGAGGCTCCTGTACCTCCTTTCTGATGGTTGACGGGTAATAGCTGTTCCTGAACATGGTGGTGTGGGTCCTGAGGCTCCTGTAACCCTTCCTGATGGTTGAGGGGTAAAAACTGTTCCTGAACCTGGTGATGTGGGTCCTGAGGGTCCTGTACCTCCTTCCCGATGGTTGAGGGGTAATAACTGTTCCTGAACCTGGTGGTGTGGGTCCTGAGGCTCCTGTACCTCCTTCCTGATGGTTGAGGGGTAATAACTGTCCCTGAACTGGTGCTGTGGGTCCTGAGGCTCCTGTAACCCTTCCTTATGGTTGAGGGGTAATAACTGTTCCTGAACCTGGTGGTGTGGGTCTTGAGGCTCCTGTACCTCCTCCCTGATGGTTGAGGGGTAATAACTGTTCCTGAACCTGGTGGTGTGGGTCCTGAGGCTCCTGTAACCCTTCCTGATGGTTGAGGGGTAATAACTGTTCCTGAATCTGGTGGTGTGGGTCCTGTGGGTCCTGTACCTCCTTCCTGATGGTTGAGGGGTAATAACTGTTCCTGAACCTGGTGGTGTGGGTCCTGAGGTTCCTGTACCTCCTTTCTGATGGTTGAGGGGTAATAACTGTTCCTGAACCTGGTGCTGTGGGTCCTGAGGGTCCTGTACCTCCTTCCTGATGGTTGAGGGGTAATAACTGTTCCTGAACCTGGTAGTGTGGGTCCAGAGGCTCCTGTACCTCCTTTCGGATGGTTGAGGGGTAATAACTGTTCCTGAACATGGTGCTGTGGGTCCTGAGGCTCCTGTAACCCTTCCTGATGGTTGAGGGGGTAATAACTGTTCCTGACCATGGTGATGTGGGTCCTGAGGGTCCTTTACCTCCTTCCTGATGGTTGAGGGGTAATAACTGTTCCTGAACCTGGTGGTGTGGTTCCTGAGGCTCCTGTAACCCTTCCTTATGATTGAGGGGTAATAACTGTTCCTGAACCTGATGGTGTGGGTCCTGAGGCTCCTGTATCTCCTTCCTGATGTTTGAGGGGTAATAACTCTCCCTGAACCTGGTGCTGAGGGTCCTGAGACTCCTGTACCTCCTTCCTGATGGTTGAGGGGTAATATTGTTCCTCAACCTGGTGTTGTGGGTCCTTAGGCTCCTGTAACGTCTTCCTGATGGATGAGGGGTAATAACTGTTCCTGAACCTGGTGGTGTGGGTCCTGAGGGTCCTGTACCTCCTTCCTGATGGTTGAGGGGTAATAACTGTTCCTGAACCTGGTGGTGTGGGTCCTGAGGGTCCTGTACCTCCTTCCTGATGGTTGGGGGTAATAAATTTTCCTGAACCTGGTGGTGTGGGTCCTGAGGCTCCTGTACCTCCTTCCTCATGGTTGAGGGGCAATAACTGTTCCTGAACCTGGTGCTGTGGGTCGTGGGCTCCTGTACCTCCTTCCTGATGGTTGAGGGGTAATAACTGTTCCTGAACCTGGTGCTCTTGGTCCTCAGGCTCCTGTAACCCTTCCTGATGGTTGAGGGGTAATAACTGTTCCTGAACCTGGTGGTCTGGGTCCTGAGGGTCCTGTAACCCTTCCTCATGGTTGAGGGGTAATAAATGTTCCTGAACCTGGTGGTGTGTGTCCTGAGGCTCCTGTACCACCTTCCTGATGGTTGAGGGGTAATAACTGTTCCTGAACCTGGGGGTGTGGGTACTGAGGCTCCTGTAACCCTTCCTGATGGTTGAGGGGTAATAACTGTTCCTGAACCTGGTGGTGTGGGTTCTGATGCTCCTGTATCTCCTTCCTGATGGTTGAGGGGTAATAACTCTCCCTGAACCTGGTGCTGTGGGTCCTGAGACTCCTGTATCTCCTTCCTGATGGTTGAGGGGTAATAACTGTTCCTGAACCTGGTGGTGTGGGTCCTGAGGCTGCTGTACCTCCTTCCTGATGGTTGAGAGGTAATATTGTTCCTGAACCTGGTGTTGTGGGTCCTTAGGCTCCTGTACCGTCTTCCTGATGGATGAGGGGTAATAACTGTTCCTGAACCTGGTGGTGTGGGTCCTGAGGGTCCTGTACCACCTTCCTGATGGTTGAGGGGTAATAACTGTTCCTGAACCTGGTGGTGTGGGTCTTGAGGGTCCTGTACCTCCTTCCTGATGGTTGAGGGGTAATAAATGTTCCTGAACCTGGTGGTGTGGGTCCTGAGGCTCCTGTACCTCCTTCCTGATGGTTGAGGGGTAATAACTGTTCCTGAACCTGGTGGTGTGGGTCCTGAGGGTCCTGTACCTCCTTCCTCATGGTTGAGGGGTAATAACTGTTCCTGAACCTAGTGGTGTGGGTCCTGAGGCTCCTGTACCGTCTTCCAGATGGTTGAGGGGTAATAACTGTTCCTGAACCTGGTGGTGTGGGTACTGAGGCTCCTGTAACCCTTCCTGATGGTTCAGGGGTAATAACTGTTCCTGAACCTGGTGGTGTGGGTCCTGAGGCTCCTGTATCTCCTTCCTGATGGTTGAGGGGTAATAACTCTCCCTGAACCTGGTGCTGTGGGTCCTGAGACTCCTGTATCTCCTTCCTGATGGTTGAGGGGTAATAACTGTTCCTGAACCTGGTGGTGTGGGTCCTGAGGCTGCTGTACCTCCTTCCTGATGGTTGAGAGGTAATATTGTTCCTGAACCTGCTGTTGTGGGTCCTTACGCTCCTGTAGCCCTTCCTGATGGTTCAGGGGTAATAACTGTTCCTGAACCTGGTGGTGTGGGTCCTGAGAGTCCTGTAACTCCTTCCTGATGGTTGAGGGGTAATAACTGTTCCTGAACCTGGTGGTGTGGGTCCTGAGGTTCCTGTACCTCCTTCCTGATGGTTGAGGGGTAATAACAGTTCCTGAACCTGGTGGTGTGGGTCCTGAGGGTCCTGTACCTCCTTCCTGATGGTTGAGGGGTAATAACTGTCCCTGAACCAGGTGGTGTGGGTCCTGAGGCTCCTGTACCTCCTTCCAAATGGTTGAGGGGTAATAACTATTCCTGAACCTGGTGGTGTGGGTCCTGAGGCTCCTGTACCTCCTTTCTGAGGGTTGAGGGGTAATAACTGTTCCTGAACATGGTGGTGTGGGTCCTGAGGCTCCTGTAACCCTTCCTGATGGTTGAGGGGTAAAAACTGTTCCTGAACCTGGTGATGTGTGTCCTGAGGGTCCTGTACCTCCTTCCCGATGGTTGAGGGGTAATAACTGTTCCTGAACCTGGTGGTATGGGTCCTGAGGCTCCTGTACCTCCTTCCTGATGGTTGAGGGGTAATAACTGTCCCTGAACTGGTGCTGTGGGTCCTGAGGCTCCTGTAACCCTTCCTTATGGTTGAGGGGTAATAACTGTTCCTGAACCTGGTGGTGTGGGTCCTGAGGCTCCTGTACCTCCTCCCTGATGGTTGAGGGGTAATAACTGTTCCTGAACCTGGTGGTGTGGGTCCTGAGGTTCCTGTAACCCTTCCTGATGGTTGAGGGGTAATAACTGTTCCTGAATCTGGTGGTGTGGGTCCTGTGGGTCGTGTACCTCTTTCCTGATGGTTGAGGGGTAATAACTGTTCCTGAACCTGGTGGTGTGGGTCCTGAGGTTCCTGTACCTCCTTTCTGATGGTTGAGGGGTAATAACTGTTCCTGAACCTGGTGCTGTGGGTCCTGAGGGTCCTGTACCTCCTTCCTGATGGTTGAGGGGTAATAACTGTTTGTGAACCTGGTGGTGTGGGTCCAGAGGCTCCTGTACCTCCTTTCGGATGGTTGAGGGGTAATAACTGTTCCTGAACATGGTGCTGTGGGTCCTGAGGCTCCTGTAACCCTTCCTGATGGTTGAGGGGGTAATAACTGTTCCTGACCCTGGTGATGTGGGTCCTGAGGGTCCTTTACCTCCTTCCGGATGGTTGAGGGGTAATAACTGTTCCTGAACCTGGTGGTGTGGGTCCTGAGGCTCCTGTACCTCCTTCCTGATGGTTGAGGGGTAATAACTGTCCCTGAACCTGGTGCTCTGGGTCCTGAGGCTCCTGTAACCCTTCCTTATGATTGAGGGGTAATAACTGTTCCTGAACCTGATGGTGTGGGTCCTGAGACTCCTGTATCTCCTTCCTGATGGTTGAGGGGTAATAACTCTCCCTAAACCTGGTGCTGTGGGTCCTAAGACTCCTGTACCTCCTTCCTGATGGTTGAGGGGTAATATTGTTCCTCAACCTGGTGTTGTGGGTCCTTAGGCTCCTGTACCGTCTTCCTGATGGATGAGGGGTAATAACTGTTCCTGAACCTGGTGGTGTGGGTCCTGAGGGTCCTGTACCTCCTTCCTGATGGTTGAGGGGTAATAACTGTTCCTGAACCTGGTGGTGTGGGTCCTGAGGGTCCTGTACCTCCTTCCTGATGGTTGGGGGTAATAAATTTTCCTGAACCTGGTGGTGTGGGTCCTGAGGCTCCTGTACCTCCTTCCTGATGGTTGAGGGGTAATAACTGTTCCGGAACCTGGTGGTGTGGGTCCTGAGGCTCCTGTACCTCCTTCCTCATGGTTGAGGGGCAATAACTGTTCCTGAACCTGGTGCTGTGGGTCCTGAGGCTCCTGTAACCCTTCCTTATGGTTGAGGGGTAATAACCGTTCCTGAACCTGGTGGTGTGGGTCCTGAGGCTCCTGTACCGTTTTCCTGATTGTTGAGGGGTAATAACTGTTCCTGAACCTGGTGGTGTGGGTCCTGAGGGTCCTGTACCTCCTTCCTGATGGTTGAGGGGTAATAACTGTTCCTGAACCTGGTGGTGTGTGTCCTGAGGCTCCTGTACCACCTTCCTGATGGTTGAGGGGTAATAACTGTTCCTGAACCTGGTGGTGTGGGTACTGAGGCTCCTGTAACCCTTCCTGATGGTTGAGGGGTAATAACTGTTCCTGAACCTGGTGGTGTGGGTCCTGAGGCTCCTGTATCTCCTTCCTGATGGTTGAGGGGTAATAACTCTCCCTGAACCTGGTGCTGTGGGTCCTGAGACTCCTGTATCTCCTTCCTGATGGTTGAGGGGTAATAACTGTTCCTGAACCTGGTGGTGTGGGTCCTGAGGCTGCTGTACCTCCTTCCTGATGGTTGAGAGGTAATATTGTTCCTGAACCTGGTGTTGTGGGTCCTTAGGCTCCTGTACCGTCTTCCTGATGGATGAGGGGTAATAACTGTTCCTGAACCTGGTGGTGTGGGTCTTGAGGGTCCTGTACCTCCTTCCTGATGGTTGAGGGGTAATAAATGTTCCTGAACCTGGTGGTGTGGGTCCTGAGGCTCCTGTACCTCCTTCCTGATGGTTGAGGGGTAATAACTGTTCCTGAACCTGGTGGTGTGGGTCCTGAGGGTCCTGTACCTCCTTCCTCATGGTTGAGGGGTAATAACTGTTCCTGAACCTAGTGGTGTGGGTCCTGAGGCTCCTGTACCGTCTTCCAGATGGTTGAGGGGTAATAACTGTTCCTGAACCTGGTGGTGTAGGTCCTGAGGCTCCTGTACCTCCTTCCTGATGGTTGAGGGGTAATAACTGTTCCTGAACCTGGTTGTGTGGGACGTGGGCTTCTGTACCTCCTTCCTGATGGTTGAGGGGTAATAACTGTTCCTGAACCTGGTGGTCTGGGTCCTGAGGCTCCTGTAACCCTTCCTGATGGTTCAGGGGTAATAACTGTTCCTGAACCTGGTGGTGTGGGTCCTGAGAGTCCTGTAACTCCTTCCTGATGGTTGAGGGGTAATAACTGTTCCTGAACCTGGTGGTGTGGGTCCTGAGGTTCCTGTACCTCCTTCCTGATGGTTGAGGGGTAATAACAGTTCCTGAACCTGGTGGTGTGGGTCCTGAGGGTCCTGTACCTCCTTCCTGATGGTTGAGGGGTAATAACTGTCCCTGAACCAGGTGGTGTGGGTCCTGAGGCTCCTGTACCTCCTTCCAAATGGTTGAGGGGTAATAACTATTCCTGAACCTGGTGGTGTGGGTCCTGAGGCTCCTGTACCTCCTTTCTGATGGTTGAGGGGTAATAACTGTTCCTGAACATGGTGGTGTGGGTCCTGAGGCTCCTGTAACCCTTCCTGATGGTTGAGGGGTAAAAACTGTTCCTGAACCTGGTGATGTGGGTCCTGAGGGTCCTGTACCTCCTTCCCGATGGTTGAGGGGTAATAACTGTTCCTGAACCTGGTGGTGTGGGTCCTGAGGCTCCTGTACCTCCTACCTGATGGTTGAGGGGTAATAACTGTCCCTGAACTGGTGCTGTGGGTCCTGAGGCTCCTGTAACCCTTCCTTATGGTTGAGGGGTAATAACTGTTCCTGAACCTGGTGGTGTGGGTCCTGAGGCTCCTGTACCTCCTCCCTGAAGGTTGAGGGGTAATAACTGTTCCTGAACCTGGTGGTGTGGGTCCTGAGGCTCCTGTAACCCTTCCTGATGGTTGAGGGGTAATAACTGTTCCTGAATCTGGTGGTGTGGGTCCTGTGGGTCCTGTACCTCCTTCCTGATGGTTGAGGGGTAATAACTGTTCCTGAACCTGGTGGTGTGGGTCCTGAGGTTCCTGTACCTCCTTTCTGATGGTTGAGGGGTAATAACTGTTCCTGAAACTGGTGCTGTGGGTCCTGAGGGTCCTGTACCTCCTTCCTGATGGTTGAGGGGTAATAACTGTTCCTGAACCTGGTGGTGTGGGTCCAGAGGCTCCTGTACCTCCTTTCGGATGGTTGAGGGGTAATAACTGTTCCTGAACATGGTGCTGTGGGTCCTGAGGCTCCTGTAACCCTTCCTGATGGTTGAGGGGGTAATAACTGTTCCTGACCCTGGTGATGTGGGTCCTGAGGGTCCTTTACCTCCTTCCTGATGGTTGAGGGGTAATAACTGTTCCTGAACCTGGTGGTGTGGGTCCTGAGGCTCCTGTACCTCCTTCCTGATGGTTGAGGGGTAATAACTGTTCCTGAACCTGGTTGTGTGGGACGTGGGCTTCTGTACCTCCTTCCTGATGGTTGAGGGGTAATAACTGTTCCTGAACCTGGTGGTCTGGGTCCTGAGGCTCCTGTAACCCTTCCTGATGGTTCAGGGGTAATAACTGTTCCTGAACCTGGTGGTGTGGGTCCTGAGAGTCCTGTAACTCCTTCCTGATGGTTGAGGGGTAATAACTGTTCCTGAACCTGGTGGTGTGGGTCCTGAGGTTCCTGTACCTCCTTCCTGATGGTTGAGGGGTAATAACAGTGCCTGAACCTGGTGGTGTGGGTCCTGAGGGTCCTGTACCTCCTTCCTGATGGTTGAGGGGTAATAACTGTCCCTGAACCAGGTGGTGTGGGTCCTGAGGCTCCTGTACCTCCTTCCAAATGGTTGAGGGGTAATAACTATTCCTGAACCTGGTGGTGTGGGTCCTGAGGCTCCTGTACCTTTCTGATGGTTGAGGGGTAATAACTGTTCCTGAACATGGTGGTGTGCGTCCTGAGGCTCCTGTAACCCTTCCTGATGGTTGAGGGGTAAAAACTGTTCCTGAACCTGGTGATGTGGGTCCTGAGGGTCCTGTACCTCCTTCCCGATGGTTGAGGGGTAATAACTGTTCCTGAACCTGGTGGTGTGGGTCCTGAGGCTCCTGTAACCCTTCCTGATGGTTGAGGGGTAAAAACTGTTCCTGAACCTGGTGATGTGGGTCCTGAGGGTCCTGTACCTCCTTCCCGATGGTTGAGGGGTAATAACTGTCCCTGAACTGGTGCTGTGGGTCCCGAGGCTCCTGTAACCCTTCCTTATGGTTGAGGGGTAATAACTGTTCCTGAACCTGGTGGTGTCGGTCCTGAGGCTCCTGTACCTCCTCCCTGAAGGTTGAGGGGTAATAACTGTTCCTGAACCTGGTAGTGTGGGTCCTGAGGCTCCTGTAACCCTTCCTGATGGTTGAGGGGTAATAACTGTTCCTGAATCTGGTGGTGTGGGTCCTGTGGGTCCTGTACCTCCTTCCTGATGGTTGAGGGGTAATAACTGTTCCTGAACCTGGTGGTGTGGGTCCTGAGGTTCCTGTACCTCCTTTCTGATGGTTGAGGGGTAATTACTGTTCCTGAAACTGGTGCTGTGGGTCCTGAGGGTCCTGTACCTCCTTCCTGATGGTTGAGGGGTAATAACTGTTCCTGAACCTGGTGGTGTGGGTCCAGAGGCTCCTGTACCTCCTTTCGGATGGTTGAGGGGTAATAACTGTTCCTGAACATGGTGCTGTGGGTCCTGAGGCTCCTGTAACCCTTCCTGATGGTTGAGGGGGTAATAACTGTTCCTGACCCTGGTGATGTGGGTCCTGAGGGTCCTTTACCTCCTTCCTGATGGTTGAGGGGTAATAACTGTTCCTGAACCTGGTGGTGTGGGTCCTGAGGCTCCTGTACCTCCTTCCTGATGGTTGAGGGGTAATAACTGTTCCTGAACCTGGTTGTGTGGGACGTGGGCTTCTGTACCTCCTTCCTGATGGTTGAGGGGTAATAACTGTTCCTGAACCTGGTGGTCTGGGTCCTGAGGCTCCTGTAACCCTTCCTGATGGTTCAGGGGTAATAACTGTTCCTGAACCTGGTGGTGTGGGTCCTGAGAGTCCTGTAACTCCTTCCTGATGGTTCAGGGGTAATAACTGTTCCTGAACCTGGTGGTGTGGGTCCTGAGGTTCCTGTACCTCCTTCCTGATGGTTGAGGGGTAATAACAGTTCCTGAACCTGGTGGTGTGGGTCCTGAGGGTCCTGTACCTCCTTCCTGATGGTTGAGGGGTAATAACTGTCCCTGAACCAGGTGGTGTGGGTCCTGAGGCTCCTGTACCTCCTTCCAAATGGTTGAGGGGTAATAACTATTCCTGAACCTGGTGGTGTGGGTCCTGAGGCTCCTGTACCTCCTTTCTGATGGTTGAGGGGTAATAACTGTTCCTGAACATGGTGGTGTGGGTCCTGAGGCTCCTGTAACCCTTCCTGATGGTTGAGGGGTAAAAACTGTTCCTGAACCTGGTGATGTGGGTCCTGAGGGTCCTGTACCTCCTTCCCGATGGTTGAGGGGTAATAACTGTTCCTGAACCTGGTGGTGTGGGTCCTGAGGCTCCTGTACCTCCTTCCTGATGGTTGAGGGGTAATAACTGTCCCTGAACTGGTGCTGTGGGTCCTGAGGCTCCTGTAACCCTTCCTTATGGTTGAGGGGTAATAACTGTTCCTGAACCAGGTGGTGTGGGTCCTGAGGCTCCTGTACCTCCTTCCAAATGGTTGAGGGGTAATAACTATTCCTGAACCTGGTGGTGTGGGTCCTGAGGCTCCTGTAACCCTTCCTGATGGTTGAGGGGTAATAACTGTTCCTGAATCTGGTGGTGTGGGTCCTGTGGGTCCTGTACCTCCTTCCTGATGGTTGAGGGGTAATAACTGTTCCTGAACCTGGTGGTGTGGGTCCTGAGGTTCCTGTACCTCCTTTCTGATGGTTGAGGGGTAATAACTGTTCCTGAACCTGGTGCTGTGGGTCCTGAGGGTCCTGTACCTCCTTCCTGATGGTTGAGGGGTAATAACTGTTCCTGAACCTGGTGGTGTGGGTCCAGAGGCTCCTGTACCTCCTTTCGGATGGTTGAGGGGTAATAACTGTTCCTGAACATGGTGCTGTGGGTCCTGAGGCTCCTGTAACCCTTCCTGATGGTTGAGGGGTAATAACTGTCCCTGAACTGGTGCTGTGGGTCCCGAGGCTCCTGTAACCCTTCCTTATGGTTGAGGGGTAATAACTGTTCCTGAACCTGGTGGTGTCGGTCCTGAGGCTCCTGTACCTCCTCCCTGAAGGTTGAGGGGTAATAACTGTTCCTGAACCTGGTAGTGTGGGTCCTGAGGCTCCTGTAACCCTTCCTGATGGTTGAGGGGTAATAACTGTTCCTGAATCTGGTGGTGTGGGTCCTGTGGGTCCTGTACCTCCTTCCTGATGGTTGAGGGGTAATAACTGTTCCTGAACCTGGTGGTGTGGGTCCTGAGGTTCCTGTACCTCCTTTCTGATGGTTGAGGGGTAATTACTGTTCCTGAAACTGGTGCTGTGGGTCCTGAGGGTCCTGTACCTCCTTCCTGATGGTTGAGGGGTAATAACTGTTCCTGAACCTGGTGGTGTGGGTCCAGAGGCTCCTGTACCTCCTTTCGGATGGTTGAGGGGTAATAACTGTTCCTGAACATGGTGCTGTGGGTCCTGAGGCTCCTGTAACCCTTCCTGATGGTTGAGGGGGTAATAACTGTTCCTGACCCTGGTGATGTGGGTCCTGAGGGTCCTTTACCTCCTTCCTGATGGTTGAGGGGTAATAACTGTTCCTGAACCTGGTGGTGTGGGTCCTGAGGCTCCTGTACCTCCTTCCTGATGGTTGAGGGGTAATAACTGTTCCTGAACCTGGTTGTGTGGGACGTGGGCTTCTGTACCTCCTTCCTGATGGTTGAGGGGTAATAACTGTTCCTGAACCTGGTGGTCTGGGTCCTGAGGCTCCTGTAACCCTTCCTGATGGTTCAGGGGTAATAACTGTTCCTGAACCTGGTGGTGTGGGTCCTGAGAGTCCTGTAACTCCTTCCTGATGGTTCAGGGGTAATAACTGTTCCTGAACCTGGTGGTGTGGGTCCTGAGGTTCCTGTACCTCCTTCCTGATGGTTGAGGGGTAATAACAGTTCCTGAACCTGGTGGTGTGGGTCCTGAGGGTCCTGTACCTCCTTCCTGATGGTTGAGGGGTAATAACTGTCCCTGAACCAGGTGGTGTGGGTCCTGAGGCTCCTGTACCTCCTTCCAAATGGTTGAGGGGTAATAACTATTCCTGAACCTGGTGGTGTGGGTCCTGAGGCTCCTGTACCTCCTTTCTGATGGTTGAGGGGTAATAACTGTTCCTGAACATGGTGGTGTGGGTCCTGAGGCTCCTGTAACCCTTCCTGATGGTTGAGGGGTAAAAACTGTTCCTGAACCTGGTGATGTGGGTCCTGAGGGTCCTGTACCTCCTTCCCGATGGTTGAGGGGTAATAACTGTTCCTGAACCTGGTGGTGTGGGTCCTGAGGCTCCTGTACCTCCTTCCTGATGGTTGAGGGGTAATAACTGTCCCTGAACTGGTGCTGTGGGTCCTGAGGCTCCTGTAACCCTTCCTTATGGTTGAGGGGTAATAACTGTTCCTGAACCAGGTGGTGTGGGTCCTGAGGCTCCTGTACCTCCTTCCAAATGGTTGAGGGGTAATAACTATTCCTGAACCTGGTGGTGTGGGTCCTGAGGCTCCTGTAACCCTTCCTGATGGTTGAGGGGTAATAACTGTTCCTGAATCTGGTGGTGTGGGTCCTGTGGGTCCTGTACCTCCTTCCTGATGGTTGAGGGGTAATAACTGTTCCTGAACCTGGTGGTGTGGGTCCTGAGGTTCCTGTACCTCCTTTCTGATGGTTGAGGGGTAATAACTGTTCCTGAACCTGGTGCTGTGGGTCCTGAGGGTCCTGTACCTCCTTCCTGATGGTTGAGGTGTAATAACTGTTCCTGAACCTGGTGGTGTGGGTCCAGAGGCTCCTGTACCTCCTTTCGGATGGTTGAGGGGTAATAACTGTTCCTGAACATGGTGCTGTGGGTCCTGAGGCTCCTGTAACCCTTCCTGATGGTTGAGGGGTAATAACTGTTCCTGAACCTGGTGGTGTGGGTCCTGAGGCTCCTGTACCTCCTTCCTGATGGTTGAGGGGTAATAACTGTCCCTGAACCTGGTGCTGTGGGTCCTGAGGCTCCTGTAACCCTTCCTTATGATTGAGGGGTAATAACTGTTCCTGAACCTGATGGTGTGGGTCCTGAGGCTCCTGTATCTCCTTCCTGATGGTTGAGGGGTAATAACTCTCCCTGAACCTGGTGCTGTGGGTCCTAAGACTCCTGTACCTCCTTCCTGATGGTTGAGGGGTAATATTGTTCCTCAACCTGGTGTTGTGGGTCCTTAGGCTCCTGTACCGTCTTCCTGATGGATGAGGGGTAATAACTGTTCCTGAACCTGGTGGTGTGGGTCCTGAGGGTCCTGTACCTCCTTCCTGATGGTTGAGGGGTAATAACTGTTCCTGAACCTGGTGGTGTGGGTCCTGAGGGTCCTGTACCTCCTTCCTGATGGTTGGGGGTAATAAATTTTCCTGAACCTGGTGGTGTGGGTCCTGAGGCTCCTGTACCTCCTTCCTGATGGTTGAGGGGTAATAACTGTTCCTGAACCTGGTGGTGTGGGTCCTGAGGCTCCTGTACCTCCTTCCTCATGGTTGAGGGGCAATAACTGTTCCTGAACCTGGTGCTGTGGGTCCTGAGGCTCCTGTAACCCTTCCTTATGGTTGAGGGGTAATAACCGTTCCTGAACCTGGTGGTGTGGGTCCTGAGGCTCCTGTACCGTTTTCCTGATTGTTGAGGGGTAATAACTGTTCCTGAACCTGGTGGTGTGGGTCCTGAGGGTCCTGTACCTCCTTCCTGATGGTTGAGGGGTAATAACTGTTCCTGAACCTGGTGGTGTGTGTCCTGAGGCTCCTGTACCACCTTCCTGATGGTTGAGGGGTAATAACTGTTCCTGAACCTGGTGGTGTGGGTACTGAGGCTCCTGTAACCCTTCCTGATGGTTGAGGGGTAATAACTGTTCCTGAACCTGGTGGTGTGGGTCCTGAGGCTCCTGTATCTCCTTCCTGATGGTTGAGGGGTAATAACTCTCCCTGAACCTGGTGCTGTGGGTCCTGAGACTCCTGTATCTCCTTCCTGATGGTTGAGGGGTAATAACTGTTCCTGAACCTGGTGGTGTGGGTCCTGAGGCTGCTGTACCTCCTTCCTGATGGTTGTGAGGTAATATTGTTCCTGAACCTGGTGTTGTGGGTCCTTAGGCTCCTGTACCGTCTTCCTGATGGATGAGGGGTAATAACTGTTCCTGAACCTGGTGGTGTGGGTCCTGAGGGTCCTGTACCACCTTCCTGATGGTTGAGGGGTAATAACTGTTCCTGAACCTGGTGGTGTGGGTCTTGAGGGTCCTGTACCTCCTTCCTGATGGTTGAGGGGTAATAAATGTTCCTGAACCTGGTGGTGTGGGTCCTGAGGCTCCTGTACCTCCTTCCTGATGGTTGAGGGGTAATAACTGTTCCTGAACCTGGTGGTGTGGGTCCTGAGGGTCCTGTACCTCCTTCCTCATGGTTGAGGGGTAATAACTGTTCCTGAACCTAGTGGTGTGGGTCCTGAGGCTCCTGTACCGTCTTCCAGATGGTTGAGGGGTAATAACTGTTCCTGAACCTGGTGGTGTGGGTCCTGAGGGTCCTGTACCTCCTTCCTGATGGTTGAGGGGTAATAACTGTTCCTGAACTCGGTGGTGTGGGTCCTGAGGCTCCGGTACCTCCTTCCTGATGGTTGAGGGGTAATAACTGATCCTGAACCTGGTGGTGTGCGTCCTGAGGCTCATGTAACTCTTCCTGATGGTTGAGTGGTAATAACTGTTCCTGAACCTGGTGGTGTGGGTCCTGAGGCTCCTGTATCTCCTTCCTGATGGTTGAGGGGTAATAACTCTCCCTGAACCTGGTGCTGTGGGTCCTGAGAATCCTGTATCTCCTTCCTGATGGTTGAGGGGTAATAACTGTTCCTGAACCTGGTAGTGTGGTTCCAGAGGGTCCTGTACCTCCTTCCTGATGGTTGAGGGGTAATAACTGTTCCTGAACCTGGTGGTGTGGGTCCTGAGGGTCCTGTACCTCCTTCCTGATGGTTGAGGGGTAATAAATGTTCCTGAACCTCGTGGTGTGGGTCCTGAGGCTCCTGTACCTCCTTCCTTATGGTTCAGGGGTAATAACTGTTCCTGAACCTGGTGGTGTGGGTCCTGAGACTCCTGTAACCCTTCCTGATGGTTGAGGGGTAATAACTGTTCCTGAACCTGGTGGTGTGGGACGTGGGCTTCTGTACCTCCTTCCTGATGGTTGAGGTGTAATAACTGTTCCTGAACCTGGTGGTGTGGGTCCTGAGGCTCCTGTACCGTCTTCCAGATGGTTGAGGGGTAATAACTGTTCCTGAACCTGGTGGTGTGGGTCCTGAGGCTCCGGTACCTCCTTCCTGATGGTTGAGGGGTAATAACTGTTCCTGAACCTTGTGATGTGGGTCCTAAGGCTCCTGTACCGCCTTCCTGATGGTTGAGGGGTAATAACTGTTCCTGAACCTGGTGGTGTGGATCCTGAGGCACCTGTACCTCCTCCCTGATGGCTAAGGGGTAATAACTGTCCCTGAACCTGGTGGTGTGGGTCCTGAGGTTCCTGTACCTCCATCCTGATGGTTGAGGGGTAATAACTGTTCCTGAACCTGGTGGTGTGGGTCCTGAGGTTCCTGTACCTCCTTCCTGATGTTTGAGGGGGTAATAACTGTTTCTGAACCTGGTTGTGTGGGTCCTGAGGTTCCTGTACCTCCTTCCTGATGGTTGAGGAATAATAACTGTTCCTGAACCTGGTGGTGTGGGTCCTGAGGCTCCTGTACCGTCTTCCTGATGGTTGAGGTGTAATAACTGTTCCTGAACCTGGTGGTATGGGTCCTGTGGCTCCTGTACCGTCTTCCGGATGGTTGAGGGGTAATAACTGTTCCTGAACCTGGTGGTGTGGGTCCTGAAGGTCCTGTACCTCCTTCCTGACGGTTGAGGGGGTAATAACTGTTCCTAAACATGGTGGTGTGGGTCCTGAGGGTCCTGTACCTCCTTCCTGATGGTTGAGGGGTAAAAACAGTTTCTGAACCCGGTGGTCTGGGTACTGAGGCTCCTGTAACCCTTCCTGATGGTTGAGGGGTAATAACTGCTCCTGAACCTGGTGGTGTTGGTCCTGAGGCTCCTGTACCTCCTTCCTGATGGTTGAGGGGTAATAACTGTCCCTGAACCTGGTGGTGTGGGTCCTGAGGCTCCTGTACCTCCTTCCAAACGGTTGAGGGGTAATAACTGTTCCTGAACCTGGTGATGTGGGTCCTGAGGCTCCTGTACCGTCTTCCTGATGGTTGAGGGGTAATAACTGTTCCTGAACCTGGTGGTGTGGGTCCTGAGGCTCCTGTACCTCCTTCCTGATGGTTATAACTGTTCCTGAACATGGTTGTGTGGGTCGTGGGCTCCTGTACCTCCTTCCTGATGGTTGAGGGGTAATAACTGTTCCTGAACCTGGTGCTCTTGGTCGTCAGGCTCCTGTAACCCTTCCTGATGGTTGAGGGGTAATAACTGTTCCTGAACCTGGTGGTCTGGGTCCTGAGGGTCCTGTAACCCTTCCTGATGGTTGAGGGGTAATAACTGTTCCTGAACCTGGTGGTGTTGGTCCTGAGGCTCCTGTACCTCCTTCCTGATGGTTGAGGGGTAATAACTGTCCCTGAACCTGGTGGTGTGGGTCCTGAGGCTCCTGTACCTCCTTCCAAACAGTTGAGGGGTAATAACTGTTCCTGAACCTGGTGATGTGGGTCCTGAGGCTCCTGTACCGTCTTCCTGATGGTTGAGGGGTAATAACTGTTCCTGAACCTGGTGGTGTGGGTCCTGAGGCTCCTGTACCTCCTTCCTGATGGTTGAGGGGTAATAACTGTTCCTGAACATGGTTGTGTGGGTCGTGGGCTCCTGTACCTCCTTCCTGATGGTTGAGGGGTAATAACTCTCCCCGAACCTGGTGCTGTGGGTCCTGAGAATCCTGTATCTCCTTCCTGATGGTTGAGGGGTAATAACTGTTCCTGAACCTGGTAGTGTGGGTCCAGAGGGTCCTGTACCTCCTTCCTGATGGTTGAGGGGTAATAACTGTTCCTGAACCTGGTGGTGTGGGTCCTGAGGGTCCTGTACCTCCTTCCTGATGGTTCAGGGGTAATAAATGTTCCTGAACCTGGTGGTGTGGGTCCTGAGGCTCCTGTACCTCCTTCCTGATGGTTCAGGGGTAATAACTGTTCCTGAACCTGGTGGTGTGGGTCCTGAGACACCTGTAAACCTTCCTGATGGTTGAGGGGTAATAACTGTTCCTGAACCTGGTGGTGTGGGTCCTGAGGGTCCTGTACCTCCTTCCTGATGGTTGAGGTGTAATAACTGTTCCTGAACCTGGTGGTGTGGGTCCTGAGGCTCCTGTACCGTCTTCCAGATGGTTGAGGGGTAATAACTGTTCCTGAACCTGGTGGTGTGGGTCCTGAGGCTCCGGTACCTCCTTCCTGATGGTTGAGGGGTAATAACTGTTCCTGAACCTGGTGGTGTGGGTCCTGAGGCTCCGGTACCTCCTTCCTGATGGTTGAGGGGTAATAACTGTTCCTGAACCTTGTGATGTGGGTCCTAAGGCTCCTGTACCGCCTTCCTGATGGTTGAGGGGTAATAACTGTTCCTGAACCTGGTGGTGTGGATCCTGAGGCACCTGTACCTCCTCCCTGATGGCTAAGGGGTAATAACTGTCCCTGAACCTGGTGGTGTGGGTCCTGAGGTTCCTGTACCTCCTTCCTGATGGTTGAGGGGTAATAACTGTTCCTGAACCTGGTGGTATGGGTCCTGAGCTTCTGTACCGTCTTCCTGATGGTTGAGGGGTAATAACTGTTCCTGAACCTGGTGGTGTGGGTCCTGAGGCTCCTGTAGCTCCTTCCTGACGGTTGAGGGGGTAATAACTGTTCCTAAACATGGTGGTGTGGGTCCTGAGGGTCCTGTACCTCCTTCCTGATGGTTGAGGGGTAAAAACAGTTTCTGAACCCGGTGGTCTGGGTACTGAGGCTCCTGTAACCATTCCTGATGGTTGAGGGGTAATAACTGCTCCTGAACCTGGTGGTGTTGGTCCTGAGGCTCCTGTACCTCCTTCCTGATGTTTGAGGGGTAATAACTGTCCCTGAACCTGGTGGTGTGGGTCCTGAGGCTCCTGTACCTCCTTCCAAACGGTTGAGGGGTAATAACTGTTCCTGAACCTGGTGATGTGGGTCCTGAGGCTCCTGTACCGTCTTCCTGATGGTTGAGGGGTAATAACTGTTCCTGAACCTGGTGGTGTGGGTCCTGAGGCTCCTGTACCTCCTTCCTGATGGTTGAGGGGTAATAACTGTTCCTGAACATGGTTGTGTGGGTCGTGGGCTCCTGTACCTCCTTCCTGATGGTTGAGGGGTAATAACTGTTCCTGAACCTGGTGCTCTTGGTCCTCAGGCTCCTGTAACCCTTCCTGATGGTTGAGGGGTAATAACTGTTCCTGAACCTGGTGGTCTGGGTCCTGAGGGTCCTGTAACCCTTCCTGATGGTTGAGGGGTAATAACTGTTCCTGAACCTGGTGGTGTTGGTCCTGAGGCTCCTGTACCTCCTTCCTGATGGTTGAGGGGTAATAACTGTCCCTGAACCTGGTGGTGTGGGTCCTGAGGCTCCTGTACCTCCTTCCAAACAGTTGAGGGGTAATAACTGTTCCTGAACCTGGTGATGTGGGTCCTGAGGCTCCTGTACCGTCTTCCTGATGGTTGAGGGGTAATAACTGTTCCTGAACCTGGTGGTGTGGGTCCTGAGGCTCCTGTACCTCCTTCCTGATGGTTGAGGGGTAATAACTGTTCCTGAACATGGTTGTGTGGGTCGTGGGCTCCTGTACCTCCTTCCTGATGGTTGAGGGGTAATAACTGTTCCTGAACCTGGTGCTCTTCGTCCAGAGGCTACTGTAACCCTTCCTGATGGTTGAGGGGTAATAACTGTTCCTGAACCTTGCGGTGTGGGTCCTGAGGCTCCTGTACCTCCTTCCTGATGGTTGAGGAGTAATAACAGTTCCTAAACATGGTGGTGTTGGTCCTGAGGCTTCTGTACCTCCTTCCTGATGGTTGAGGGGTAAAAACTGTCCCTGAAACTGGTGGTGTGGGTCCTGAGGCTCCTGTACCTCCTTCCAAATGGTTGAGGGGTAATAACTGTTCCTGAACCTGGTGGTGTGGGTCCTGAGGCTCCTGTACCGTCTTCCAGATGGTTGAGGGGTAATAACTGTTCCTGAACCTGGTGGTGTGGGTCCTGAGGCACCGGTACCTCCTTGCTGATGGTTGAGGGGTAATAACTGTCCCTGAACCTGGTGCTGTGGGTCCTGAGGCTCCTGTAACCCTTCCTTATGATTGAGGGGTAATAACTGTTCCTGAACCTGATGGTGTGGGTCTGAGGCTCCTGTATCTCCTTCCTGATGGTTGAGGGGTAATAACTCTCCCTGAACCTGGTGCTGTTGGTCCTAAGACTCCTGTACCTCCTTCCTGATGGTTGAGGGGTAATATTGTTCCTCAACCTGGTGTTGTGGGTCCTTAGGCTCCTGTACCGTCTTCCTGATGGATGAGGGGTAATAACTGTTCCTGAACCTGGTGGTGTGGGTCCTGAGGGTCCTGTACCTCCTTCCTGATGGTTGAGGGGTAATAACTGTTCCTGAACCTGGTGGTGTGGGTCCTGAGGGTCCTGTACCTCCTTCCTGATGGTTGGGGGTAATAAATTTTCCTGAACCTGGTGGTGTGGGTCCTGAGGCTCCTGTACCTCCTTCCTGATGGTTGAGGGGTAATAACTGTTCCTGAACCTGGTGGTGTGGGTCCTGAGGCTCCTGTACCTCCTTCCTCATGGTTGAGGGGCAATAACTGTTCCTGAACCTGGTGCTGTGGGTCCTGAGGCTCCTGTAACCCTTCCTTATGGTTGAGGGGTAATAACCGTTCCTGAACCTGGTGGTGTGGGTCCTCAGGCTCCTGTACCGTTTTCCTGATTGTTGAGGGGTAATAACTGTTCCTGAACCTGGTGGTGTGGGTCCTGAGGGTCCTGTACCTCCTTCCTGATGGTTGAGGGGTAATAACTGTTCCTGAACCTGGTGGTGTGTGTCCTGAGGCTCCTGTACCACCTTCCTGATGGTTGAGGGGTAATAACTGTTCCTGAACCTGGTGGTGTGGGTACTGAGGCTCCTGTAACCCTTCCTGATGGTTGAGGGGTAATAACTGTTCCTGAACCTGGTGGTGTGGGTCCTGAGGCTCCTGTATCTCCTTCCTGATGGTTGAGGGGTAATAACTCTCCCTGAACCTGGTGCTGTGGGTCCTGAGACTCCTGTATCTCCTTCCTGATGGTTGAGGGGTAATAACTGTTCCTGAACCTGGTGGTGTGGGTCCTGAGGCTGCTGTACCTCCTTCCTGATGGTTGTGAGGTAATATTGTTCCTGAACCTGGTGTTGTGGGTCCTTAGGCTCCTGTACCGTCTTCCTGATGGATGAGGGGTAATAACTGTTCCTGAACCTGTTGGTGTGGGTCCTGAGGGTCCTGTACCACCTTCCTGATGGTTGAGGGGTAATAACTGTTCCTGAACCTGGTGGTGTGGGTCTTGAGGGTCCTGTACCTCCTTCCTGATGGTTGAGGGGTAATAAATGTTCCTGAACCTGGTGGTGTGGGTCCTGAGGCTCCTGTACCTCCTTCCTGATGGTTGAGGGGTAATAACTGTTCCTGAACCTGGTGGTGTGGGTCCTGAGGGTCCTGTACCTCCTTCCTCATGGTTGAGGGGTAATAACTGTTCCTGAACCTAGTGGTGTGGGTCCTGAGGCTCCTGTACCGTCTTCCAGATGGTTGAGGGGTAATAACTGTTCCTGAACCTGGTGGTGTGGGTCCTGTGGCTCCTGTACCTCCTTCCTGATGGTTGAGGGGTAATAACTGTTCCTGAACTCGGTGGTGTGGGTCCTGAGGCTCCGGTACCTCCTTCCTGATGGTTGAGGGGTAATAACTGTTCCTGAACCTGGTGGTGTGGGTCCTGAGGCTCCTGTAACCCTTCCTGATGGTTGAGTGGTAATAACTGTTCCTGAACCTGGTGGTGTGGGTCCTGAGGCTCCTGTATCTCCTTCCTGATGGTTGAGGGGTAATAACTCTCCCTGAACCTGGTGCTGTGGGTCCTGAGAATCCGGTATCTCCTTCCTGATGGTTGAGGGGTAATAACTGTTCCTGAACCTGGTAGTGTGGATCCAGAGGGTCCTGTACCTCCTTCCTGATGGTTGAGGGGTAATAACTGTTCCTGAACCTGGTGGTGTGGGTCCTGAGGGTCCTGTACCTCCTTCCTGATGGTTGAGGGGTAATAAATGTTCCTGAACCTCGTGGTGTGGGTCCTGAGGCTCCTGTACCTCCTTCCTGATGGTTCAGGGGTAATAACTGTTCCTGAACCTGGTGGTGTGGGTCCTGAGACTCCTGTAACCCTTCCTGATGGTTGAGGGGTAATAACTGTTCCTGAACCTGGTGGTGTGGGTCCTGAGGGTCCTGTACCTCCTTCCTGATGGTTGTGGTGTAATAACTGTTCCTGAACCTGGTGGTGTGGGTCCTGAGGCTCCTGTGCCGTCTTCCAGATGGTTGAGGGGTAATAAATGTTCCTGAACCTGGTGGTGTGTGTCCTGAGGCTCCGGTACCTCCTTCCTGATGGTTGAGGGGTAATAACTGTTCCTGAACCTGGTGGTGTGGGTCCTGAGGCTCCGGTACCTCCTTCCTGATGGTTGAGGGGTAATAACTGTTCCTGAACCTTGTGATGTGGGTCCTAAGGCTCCTGTACCGCCTTCCTGATGGTTGAGGGGTAATAACTGTTCCTGAACCTGGTGGTGTGGATCCTGAGGCACCTGTACCTCCTCCCTGATGGCTAAGGGGTAATAACTGTCCCTGAACCTGGTGGTGTGGGTCCTGAGGTTCCTGTACCTCCATCCTGATGGTTGAGGGGTAATAACTGTTCCTGAACCTGGTGGTGTGGGTCCTGAGGTTCCTGTACCTCCTTCCTGATGTTTGAGGGGGTAATAACTGTTTCTGAACCTGGTGGTGTGGGTCCTGAGGTTCCTGTACCTCCTTCCTGATGGTTGAGGAATAATAACTGTTCCTGAACCTGGTGGTGTGGGTCCTGAGGCTCCTGTACCGTCTTCCTGATGGTTGAGGTGTAATAACTGTTCCTGAACCTGGTGGTATGGGTCCTGTGGCTCCTGTACCGTCTTCCGGATGGTTGAGGGGTAATAACTGTTCCTGAACCTGGTGGTGTGGGTCCTGAAGGTCCTGTACCTCCTTCCTGACGGTTGAGGGGGTAATAACTGTTCCTAAACATGGTGGTGTGGGTCCTGAGGGTCCTGTACCTCCTTCCTGATGGTTGAGGGGTAAAAACAGTTTCTGAACCCGGTGGTCTGGGTACTGAGGCTCCTGTAACCCTTCCTGATGGTTGAGGGGTAATAACTGCTCCTGAACCTGGTGGTGTTGGTCCTGAGGCTCCTGTACCTCCTTCCTGATGGTTGAGGGGTAATAACTGTCCCTGAACCTGGTGGTGTGGGTCCTGAGGCTCCTGTACCTCCTTCCAAACGGTTGAGGGGTAATAACTGTACCTGAACCTGGTGATGTGGGTCCTGAGGCTCCTGTACCGTCTTCCTGATGGTTGAGGGGTAATAACTGTTCCTGAACCTGGTGGTGTGGGTCCTGAGGCTCCTGTACCTCCTTCCTGATGGTTATAACTGTTCCTGAACATGGTTGTGTGGGTCGTGGGCTCCTGTACCTCCTTCCTGATGGTTGAGGGGTAATAACTGTTCCTGAACCTGGTGCTCTTGGTCCTCAGGCTCCTGTAACCCTTCCTGATGGTTGAGGGGTAATAACTGTTCCTGAACCTGGTGGTCTGGGTCCTGAGGGTCCTGTAACCCTTCCTGATGGTTGAGGGGTAATAACTGTTCCTGAACCTGGTGGTGTTGGTCCTGAGGCTCCTGTACCTCCTTCCTGATGGTTGAGGGGTAATAACTGTCCCTGAACCTGGTGGTGTGGGTCCTGAGGCTCCTGTACCTCCTTCCAAACAGTTGAGGGGTAATAACTGTTCCTGAACCTGGTGATGTGGGTCCTGAGGCTCCTGTACCGTCTTCCTGATGGTTGAGGGGTAATAACTGTTCCTGAACCTGGTGGTGTGGGTCCTGAGGCTCCTGTACCTCCTTCCTGATGGTTGAGGGGTAATAACTGTTCCTGAACATGGTTGTGTGGGTCCAGAGGGTCCTGTACATCCTTCCTGATGGTTGAGGGGTAATAACTGTTCCTGAACCTGGTGGTGTGGGTCCTGAGGGTCCTGTACCTCCTTCCTGATGGTTGAGGGGTAATAAATGTTCCTGAACCTGGTGGTGTGGGTCCTGAGGCTCCTGTACCTCCTTCCTGATGGTTCAGGGGTAATAACTGTTCCTGAACCTGGTGGTGTGGGTCCTGAGACTCCTGTAACCCTTCCTGATGGTTGAGGGGTAATAACTGTTCCTGAACCTGGTGGTGTGGGTCCTGAGGGTCCTGTACCTCCTTCCTGATGGTTGAGGTGTAATAACTGTTCCTGAACCTGGTGGTGTGGGTCCTGAGGCTCCTGTACCGTCTTCCAGATGGTTGAGGGGTAATAACTGTTCCTGAACCTGGTGGTGTGGGTCCTGAGGCTCCGGTACCTCCTTCCTGATGGTTGAGGGGTAATAACTGTTCCTGAACCTGGTGGTGTGGGTCCTGAGGCTCCGGTACCTCCTTCCTGATGGTTGAGGGGTAATAACTGTTCCTGAACCTTGTGATGTGGGTCCTAAGGCTCCTGTACCGCCATCCTGATGGTTGAGGGGTAATAACTGTTCCTGAACCTGGTGGTGTGGATCCTGAGGCACCTGTACCTCCTCCCTGATGGCTAAGGGGTAATAACTGTCCCTGAACCTGGTGGTGTGGGTCCTGAGGTTCCTGTACCTCCTTCCTGATGGTTGAGGGGTAATAACTGTTCCTGAACCTGGTGGTATGGGTCCTGAGCTTCTGTACCGTCTTCCTGATGGTTGAGGGGTAATAACTGTTCCTGAACCTGGTGGTGTGGGTCCTGAGGTTCCTGTACCTCCTTCCTGATGTTTGAGGGGGTAATAACTGTTTCTGAACCTGGTGGTGTGGGTCCTGAGGTTCCTGTACCTCCTTCCTGATGGTTGAGGAATAATAACTGTTCCTGAACCTGGTGGTGTGGGTCCTGAGGCTCCTGTACCTCCTTCCTGATGGTTGAGGGGTAAAAACAGTTTCTGAACCCGGTGGTCTGGGTACTGAGGCTCCTGTAACCATTCCTGATGGTTGAGGGGTAATAACTGCTCCTGAACCTGGTGGTGTTGGTCCTGAGGCTCCTGTACCTCCTTCCTGATGGTTGAGGGGTAATAACTGTCCCTGAACCTGGTGGTGTGGGTCCTGAGGCTCCTGTACCTCCTTCCAAACAGTTGAGGGGTAATAACTGTTCCTGAACCTGGTGATGTGGGTCCTGAGGCTCCTGTACCGTCTTCCTGATGGTTGAGGGGTAATAACTGTTCCTGAACCTGGTGGTGTGGGTCCTGAGGCTCCTGTACCTCCTTCCTGATGGTTGAGGGGTAATAACTGTTCCTGAACATGGTTGTGTGGGTCGTGGGCTCCTGTACCTCCTTCCTGATGGTTGAGGGGTAATAACTGTTCCTGAACCTGGTGCTCTTGGTCCAGAGGCTCCTGTAACCCTTCCTGATGGTTGAGGGGTAATAACTGTTCCTGAACCTTGCGGTGTGGGTCCTGAGGCTCCTGTACCTCCTTCCTGATGGTTGAGGAGTAATAACGGTTCCTAAACATGGTGGTGTTGGTCCTGAGGCTTCTGTACCTCCTTCCTGATGGTTGAGGGGTAAAAACTGTCCCTGAAACTGGTGGTGTGGGTCCTGAGGCTCCTGTACCTCCTTCCAAATGGTTGAGGGGTAATAACTGTTCCTGAACCTGGTGGTGTGGGTCCTGAGGCTCCTGTACCGTCTTCCAGATGGTTGAGGGGTAATAACTGTTCCTGAACCTGGTGGTGTGGGTCCTGAGGCACCGGTACCTCCTTCCTGATGGTTGAGGGGTAATAACTGTTCCTGAACCTGGTGGTGTGGGTCCTGAGGCTCCGGTACCTCCCTCCTGATGGTTGAGGGGTAATAACTGTTCCTGAACCTTGTGATGTGGGTCCTAAGGCTCCTGTACCGCCTTCCTGATGGTTGAGGGGTAATAACTGTTCCTGAACCTGGTGGTGTGGATCCTGAGGCACCTGTACCTCCTCCCTGATGGCTAAGGGGTAATAACTGTTCCTGAACCTGGTGGTGTGGGTCCTGAGGTTCCTGTACCTCCTTCCTGATGGTTGAGGAATAATAACTGTTCCTGAACCTGGTGGTGTGGGTCCTGAGGCTCCTGTACCGTCTTCCGGATGGTTGAGGGGTAATAACTGTTCCTGAACCTGGTGATGTGGGTCCTGAGGCTCCTGTACCGTCTTCCTGATGGTTGAGGGGTAATAACTGTTCCTGAAACTGGTGCTCTTGGTCCTGAGGCTCCTGTAACCCTTCCTGATGGTTGAGGGGTAATAACTGTTCCTGAACCTGGTGGTCTGGGTCCTGAGGCTCCTGTAACCCTTCCTGATGGTTGAGGGGTAATAACTGTTCCTGAACCTGGTGGTGTTGGTCCTTAGGCTCCTGTACCTCCTTCCTGATGGTTGAGGGGTAATAACTGTCCCTGATCCTGGTGGTGTGGGTCCTGAGGCTCCTGTACCTCCTTCCAAACAGTTGAGGGGTAATAACTGTTCCTGAACCTGGTGATGTGGGTCCTGAGGCTCCGGTACCTCCTTCCTGATGGTTGAGGGGTAATAACTGTTCCTGAACCTGGTGGTGTGGGTCCTGAGGGTCCTGTACCTCCTTCGTCATGGTTGAGGGGTAATAACTGTTCCTGAACCTAGTGGTGTGGGTCCTGAGGCTCCTGTACCGTCTTCCTGATGGTTGAGGGGTAATAACTGTTCCTGAACCTGGTGGTGTGGGTCCTGAGGCTCCTGTACCTCCTTCCTGATGGTTGAGGGGTAATAACTGTTCCTGAACATGGTTGTGTGGGTCGTGGGCTCCTGTACCTCCTTCCTGATGGTTGAGGGGTAATGACTGTTCCTGAACCTGGTGCTCTTGGTCCTGAGGCTCCTGTAACCCTTCCTGATGGTTGAGGGGTAATAACTGTTCCTGAACCTTGCGGTGTAGGTCCTGAGGCTCCTGTACCTCCTTCCTGATGGTTGAGGAGTAATAACGGTTCCTAAACATGGTGGTGTTGGTCCTGAGGCTTCTGTACCTCCTTCCTGATGGTTGAGGGGTAAAAACTGTCCCTGAAACTGGTGGTGTGGGTCCTGAGGCTCCTGTACCTCCTTCCAAATGGTTGAGGGGTGATTACTGTTCCTGAACCTGGTGGTGTGGGTCCTGAGACTCCTGTACCGTCTTCCTGATGGTTGAGGGGTAATAACTGTTCCTGAACCTGGTGCTGTGGGTCCTGAGGCTCCTGTACCTCCGTCCTGATGGTTGAGGGGTAATAACTGTTCCTGAACTTGGTGGTGTGGGTCCTGAGGCTCCTGTACCTCCTTCCTGATTGTTGAGGGGTAATAACTGTTCCTGAACCTGGTGGTCTGGGTCCTGAGGCTCCTGTAACCCTTCCTGATGGTTCAGGGGTAATAACTGTTCCTGAACCTGGTGGTGTGGGTCCTGAGGGTCCTGTAACTCCTTCCTGATGGTTGAGGGGTAATAACTGTTCCTGAACCTGGTGGTGTGGGTCCTGAGGTTCCTGTACCTCCTTCCTGATGGTTGAGGGGTAATAACAGTTCCTGAACTGGTGGTGTGGGTCCTGAGGGTCCTGTACCTCCTTCCTGATGGTTGAAGGGTAATAACTGTCCCTGAACCTGGTGGTGTGGGTCCTGAGGCTCCTGTACCTCCTTCCAAATGGTTGAGGGGTAATAACTATTCCTGAACCTGGTGGTGTGGGTCCTGAGGCTCCTGTAACCCTTCCTGATGGTTGAGGGGTAAAAACTGTCCCTGAACCTGGTGGTGTGGGTCCTGAGGCTCCTGTACCTCCTTCCAAACAGTTGAGGGGTAATAACTGTTCCTGAACCTGGTGATGTGGGTCCTGAGGCTCCTGTACCGTCTTCCTGATGGTTGAGGGGTAATAACTGTTCCTGAACCTGGTGGTGTGGGTCCTGAGGCTCCTGTACCTCCTTCCTGATGGTTGAGGGGTAATAACTGTTCCTGAACATGGTTGTGTGGGTCGTGGGCTCCTGTACCTCCTTCCTGATGGTTGAGGGGTAATGACTGTTCCTGAACCTGGTGCTCTTGGTCCTGAGGCTCCTGTAACCCTTCCTGATGGTTGAGGGGTAATAACTGTTCCTGAACCTTGCGGTGTAGGTCCTGAGGCTCCTGTACCTCCTTCCTGATGGTTGAGGAGTAATAACGGTTCCTAAACATGGTGGTGTTGGTCCTGAGGCTTCTGTACCTCCTTCCTGATGGTTGAGGGGTAAAAACTGTCCCTGAAACTGGTGGTGTGGGTCCTGAGGCTCCTGTACCTCCTTCCAAATGGTTGAGGGGTAATAACTGTTCCTGAAACTGGTGGTGTGGGTCCTGAGGCTCCTGTACCGTCTTCCTGATGGTTGAGGGGTAATAACTGTTCCTCAACCTGGTGGTGTGGGTCCTGAGGCTCCTGTACCTCCGTCCTGATGATTGAGGGGTAATAACTGTTCCTGAACCTGGTGGTGTGGGTCCTGAGGCTCCTGTACCTCCTTCCTGATGGTTGAGGGGTAATAACTGTTCCTGAACCTGGTGGTCTGGGTCCTGAGGCTCCTGTAACCCTTCCTGATGGTTCAGGGGTAATAACTGTTCCTGAACCTGGTGGTGTGGGTCCTGAGGGTCCTGTAACTCCTTCCTGATGGTTGAGGGGTAATAACTGTTCCTGAACCTGGTGGTGTGGGTACTGAGGTTCCTGTACCTCCTTCCTGATGGTTGAGTGGTAATTACAGTTCCTGAACCTGGTGGTGTGGGTCCTGAGGGTCCTGTACCTCCTTCCTGATGGTTGAGGGGTAATAACTGTCCCTGAACCTGGTGGTGTGGGTCCTGAGGCTCCTGTACCTCCTTCCAAATGGTTGAGGGGTAATAACTATTCCTGAACCTGGTGGTGTGGGTCCTGAGGCTCCTGTAACCCTTCCTGATGGTTGAGGGGTAAAAACTGTTCCTGAACCTGGTGATGTGGGTCCTGAGGGTCCTGTACCTCCTTCCTGATGGTTGAGGGGTAATAACTGTTCCTGAACCTGGTGGTGTGGGTCCTGAGGCTCCTGTACCTCCTTCCTGATGGTTGAGGGGTAATAACTGTCCCTGAACTGGTGCTGTGGGTCCTGAGGCTCCTGTAACCCTTCCTTATGGTTGAGGGGTAATAACTGTACCTGAACCTGGTAGTGTGGGTCCTGAGGCTCCTGTACCTCCTCCCTGATGGTTGAGGGGTAATAACTGTTCCTGGACCTGGTGGTGTGGGTCCTGAGGCTCCTGTAACCCTTCCTGATGGTTGAGGGGTAATAACTGTTCCTGAATCTGGTGGTGTGGGTCCTGTGGGTCCTGTACCTCCTTCCTGATGGTTGAGGGGTAATAACTGTTCCTGAACCTGGTGGTGTGGGTCCTGAGGTTCCTGTACCTCCTTTCTGATGGTTGAGGGGTAATAACTGTTCCTGAACCTGGTGGTGTGGGTCCTGAGGGTCCTGAACCTCCTTCCTGATGGTTGAGGGGTAATAACTGTTCCTGAACCTGGTGGTGTGGGTCCAGAGACTCCTGTACCTCCTTTCTGATGGTTGAGGGGTAATAACTGTTCCTGAACCTGGTGGTGTGGGTCCAGAGGCTCCTGTACCTCCTTTCTGATGGTTGAGGGGTAATAACTGTTCCTGAACCTGGCGGTGTGGGTCCTGAGCCTCCTGTACCTCCTTCCTGATGGTTGAGGAGTAATAACGGTTCCTAAACATGGTGGTGTTGGTCCTGAGGATTCTGTACCTCCTTCCTGATGGTTGAGGGGTAAAAACTGTCCCTGAAACTGGTGGTGTGGGTCCTGAGGCTCCTGTACCTCCTTCCAAATGGTTGAGGGGTAATAACTGTTCCTGAACCTGGTGCTGTGGGTCCTGAGGCTCCTGTAACCCTTCCTTATGGTTGAGGGGTAATAACCGTTCCTGAACCTGGTGGTGTGGGTCCTCAGGCTCCTGTACCGTTTTCCTGATTGTTGAGGGGTAATAACTGTTCCTGAACCTGGTGGTGTGGGTCCTGAGGGTCCTGTACCTCCTTCCTGATGGTTGAGGGGTAATAACTGTTCCTGAACCTGGTGGTGTGTGTCCTGAGGCTCCTGTACCACCTTCCTGATGGTTGAGGGGTAATAACTGTTCCTGAACCTGGTGGTGTGGGTACTGAGGCTCCTGTAACCCTTCCTGATGGTTGAGGGGTAATAACTGTTCCTGAACCTGGTGGTGTGGGTCCTGAGGCTCCTGTATCTCCTTCCTGATGGTTGAGGGGTAATAACTCTCCCTGAACCTGGTGCTGTGGGTCCTGAGACTCCTGTATCTCCTTCCTGATGGTTGAGGGGTAATAACTGTTCCTGAACCTGGTGGTGTGGGTCCTGAGGCTGCTGTACCTCCTTCCTGATGGTTGTGAGGTAATATTGTTCCTGAACCTGGTGTTGTGGGTCCTTAGGCTCCTGTACCGTCTTCCTGATGGATGAGGGGTAATAACTGTTCCTGAACCTGTTGGTGTGGGTCCTGAGGGTCCTGTACCACCTTCCTGATGGTTGAGGGGTAATAACTGTTCCTGAACCTGGTGGTGTGGGTCTTGAGGGTCCTGTACCTCCTTCCTGATGGTTGAGGGGTAATAAATGTTCCTGAACCTGGTGGTGTGGGTCCTGAGGCTCCTGTACCTCCTTCCTGATGGTTGAGGGGTAATAACTGTTCCTGAACCTGGTGGTGTGGGTCCTGAGGGTCCTGTACCTCCTTCCTCATGGTTGAGGGGTAATAACTGTTCCTGAACCTAGTGGTGTGGGTCCTGAGGCTCCTGTACCGTCTTCCAGATGGTTGAGGGGTAATAACTGTTCCTGAACCTGGTGGTGTGGGTCCTGTGGCTCCTGTACCTCCTTCCTGATGGTTGAGGGGTAATAACTGTTCCTGAACTCGGTGGTGTGGGTCCTGAGGCTCCGGTACCTCCTTCCTGATGGTTGAGGGGTAATAACTGTTCCTGAACCTGGTGGTGTGGGTCCTGAGGCTCCTGTAACCCTTCCTGATGGTTGAGTGGTAATAACTGTTCCTGAACCTGGTGGTGTGGGTCCTGAGGCTCCTGTATCTCCTTCCTGATGGTTGAGGGGTAATAACTCTCCCTGAACCTGGTGCTGTGGGTCCTGAGAATCCGGTATCTCCTTCCTGATGGTTGAGGGGTAATAACTGTTCCTGAACCTGGTAGTGTGGATCCAGAGGGTCCTGTACCTCCTTCCTGATGGTTGAGGGGTAATAACTGTTCCTGAACCTGGTGGTGTGGGTCCTGAGGGTCCTGTACCTCCTTCCTGATGGTTGAGGGGTAATAAATGTTCCTGAACCTCGTGGTGTGGGTCCTGAGGCTCCTGTACCTCCTTCCTGATGGTTCAGGGGTAATAACTGTTCCTGAACCTGGTGGTGTGGGTCCTGAGGGTCCTGTACCTCCTTCCTGATGGTTGTGGTGTAATAACTGTTCCTGAACCTGGTGGTGTGGGTCCTGAGGCTCCTGTACCGTCTTCCAGATGGTTGAGGGGTAATAAATGTTCCTGAACCTGGTGGTGTGTGTCCTGAGGCTCCGGTACCTCCTTCCTGATGGTTGAGGGGTAATAACTGTTCCTGAACCTGGTGGTGTGGGTCCTGAGGCTCCGGTACCTCCTTCCTGATGGTTGAGGGGTAATAACTGTTCCTGAACCTTGTGATGTGGGTCCTAAGGCTCCTGTACCGCCTTCCTGATGGTTGAGGGGTAATAACTGTTCCTGAACCTGGTGGTGTGGATCCTGAGGCACCTGTACCTCCTCCCTGATGGCTAAGGGGTAATAACTGTCCCTGAACCTGGTGGTGTGGGTCCTGAGGTTCCTGTACCTCCATCCTGATGGTTGAGGGGTAATAACTGTTCCTGAACCTGGTGGTGTGGGTCCTGAGGTTCCTGTACCTCCTTCCTGATGTTTGAGGGGGTAATAACTGTTTCTGAACCTGGTGGTGTGGGTCCTGAGGTTCCTGTACCTCCTTCCTGATGGTTGAGGAATAATAACTGTTCCTGAACCTGGTGGTGTGGGTCCTGAGGCTCCTGTACCGTCTTCCTGATGGTTGAGGTGTAATAACTGTTCCTGAACCTGGTGGTATGGGTCCTGTGGCTCCTGTACCGTCTTCCGGATGGTTGAGGGGTAATAACTGTTCCTGAACCTGGTGGTGTGGGTCCTGAAGGTCCTGTACCTCCTTCCTGACGGTTGAGGGGGTAATAACTGTTCCTAAACATGGTGGTGTGGGTCCTGAGGGTCCTGTACCTCCTTCCTGATGGTTGAGGGGTAAAAACAGTTTCTGAACCCGGTGGTCTGGGTACTGAGGCTCCTGTAACCCTTCCTGATGGTTGAGGGGTAATAACTGCTCCTGAACCTGGTGGTGTTGGTCCTGAGGCTCCTGTACCTCCTTCCTGATGGTTGAGGGGTAATAACTGTCCCTGAACCTGGTGGTGTGGGTCCTGAGGCTCCTGTACCTCCTTCCAAACGGTTGAGGGGTAATAACTGTACCTGAACCTGGTGATGTGGGTCCTGAGGCTCCTGTACCGTCTTCCTGATGGTTGAGGGGTAATAACTGTTCCTGAACCTGGTGGTGTGGGTCCTGAGGCTCCTGTACCTCCTTCCTGATGGTTATAACTGTTCCTGAACATGGTTGTGTGGGTCGTGGGCTCCTGTACCTCCTTCCTGATGGTTGAGGGGTAATAACTGTTCCTGAACCTGGTGCTCTTGGTCCTCAGGCTCCTGTAACCCTTCCTGATGGTTGAGGGGTAATAACTGTTCCTGAACCTGGTGGTCTGGGTCCTGAGGGTCCTGTAACCCTTCCTGATGGTTGAGGGGTAATAACTGTTCCTGAACCTGGTGGTGTTGGTCCTGAGGCTCCTGTACCTCCTTCCTGATGGTTGAGGGGTAATAACTGTCCCTGAACCTGGTGGTGTGGGTCCTGAGGCTCCTGTACCTCCTTCCAAACAGTTGAGGGGTAATAACTGTTCCTGAACCTGGTGATGTGGGTCCTGAGGCTCCTGTACCGTCTTCCTGATGGTTGAGGGGTAATAACTGTTCCTGAACCTGGTGGTGTGGGTCCTGAGGCTCCTGTACCTCCTTCCTGATGGTTGAGGGGTAATAACTGTTCCTGAACATGGTTGTGTGGGTCCAGAGGGTCCTGTACCTCCTTCCTGATGGTTGAGGGGTAATAACTGTTCCTGAACCTGGTGGTGTGGGTCCTGAGGGTCCTGTACCTCCTTCCTGATGGTTGAGGGGTAATAAATGTTCCTGAACCTGGTGGTGTGGGTCCTGAGGCTCCTGTACCTCCTTCCTGATGGTTCAGGGGTAATAACTGTTCCTGAACCTGGTGGTGTGGGTCCTGAGACTCCTGTAACCCTTCCTGATGGTTGAGGGGTAATAACTGTTCCTGAACCTGGTGGTGTGGGTCCTGAGGGTCCTGTACCTCCTTCCTGATGGTTGAGGTGTAATAACTGTTCCTGAACCTGGTGGTGTGGGTCCTGAGGCTCCTGTACCGTCTTCCAGATGGTTGAGGGGTAATAACTGTTCCTGAACCTGGTGGTGTGGGTCCTGAGGCTCCGGTACCTCCTTCCTGATGGTTGAGGGGTAATAACTGTTCCTGAACCTGGTGGTGTGGGTCCTGAGGCTCCGGTACCTCCTTCCTGATGGTTGAGGGGTAATAACTGTTCCTGAACCTTGTGATGTGGGTCCTAAGGCTCCTGTACCGCCATCCTGATGGTTGAGGGGTAATAACTGTTCCTGAACCTGGTGGTGTGGATCCTGAGGCACCTGTACCTCCTCCCTGATGGCTAAGGGGTAATAACTGTCCCTGAACCTGGTGGTGTGGGTCCTGAGGTTCCTGTACCTCCTTCCTGATGGTTGAGGGGTAATAACTGTTCCTGAACCTGGTGGTATGGGTCCTGAGCTTCTGTACCGTCTTCCTGATGGTTGAGGGGTAATAACTGTTCCTGAACCTGGTGGTGTGGGTCCTGAGGTTCCTGTACCTCCTTCCTGATGTTTGAGGGGGTAATAACTGTTTCTGAACCTGGTGGTGTGGGTCCTGAGGTTCCTGTACCTCCTTCCTGATGGTTGAGGAATAATAACTGTTCCTGAACCTGGTGGTGTGGGTCCTGAGGCTCCTGTACCTCCTTCCTGATGGTTGAGGGGTAAAAACAGTTTCTGAACCCGGTGGTCTGGGTACTGAGGCTCCTGTAACCATTCCTGATGGTTGAGGGGTAATAACTGCTCCTGAACCTGGTGGTGTTGGTCCTGAGGCTCCTGTACCTCCTTCCTGATGGTTGAGGGGTAATAACTGTCCCTGAACCTGGTGGTGTGGGTCCTGAGGCTCCTGTACCTCCTTCCAAACAGTTGAGGGGTAATAACTGTTCCTGAACCTGGTGATGTGGGTCCTGAGGCTCCTGTACCGTCTTCCTGATGGTTGAGGGGTAATAACTGTTCCTGAACCTGGTGGTGTGGGTCCTGAGGCTCCTGTACCTCCTTCCTGATGGTTGAGGGGTAATAACTGTTCCTGAACATGGTTGTGTGGGTCGTGGGCTCCTGTACCTCCTTCCTGATGGTTGAGGGGTAATAACTGTTCCTGAACCTGGTGCTCTTGGTCCAGAGGCTCCTGTAACCCTTCCTGATGGTTGAGGGGTAATAACTGTTCCTGAACCTTGCGGTGTGGGTCCTGAGGCTCCTGTACCTCCTTCCTGATGGTTGAGGAGTAATAACGGTTCCTAAACATGGTGGTGTTGGTCCTGAGGCTTCTGTACCTCCTTCCTGATGGTTGAGGGGTAAAAACTGTCCCTGAAACTGGTGGTGTGGGTCCTGAGGCTCCTGTACCTCCTTCCAAATGGTTGAGGGGTAATAACTGTTCCTGAACCTGGTGGTGTGGGTCCTGAGGCTCCTGTACCGTCTTCCAGATGGTTGAGGGGTAATAACTGTTCCTGAACCTGGTGGTGTGGGTCCTGAGGCACCGGTACCTCCTTCCTGATGGTTGAGGGGTAATAACTGTTCCTGAACCTGGTGGTGTGGGTCCTGAGGCTCCGGTACCTCCCTCCTGATGGTTGAGGGGTAATAACTGTTCCTGAACCTTGTGATGTGGGTCCTAAGGCTCCTGTACCGCCTTCCTGATGGTTGAGGGGTAATAACTGTTCCTGAACCTGGTGGTGTGGATCCTGAGGCACCTGTACCTCCTCCCTGATGGCTAAGGGGTAATAACTGTTCCTGAACCTGGTGGTGTGGGTCCTGAGGTTCCTGTACCTCCTTCCTGATGGTTGAGGAATAATAACTGTTCCTGAACCTGGTGGTGTGGGTCCTGAGGCTCCTGTACCGTCTTCCGGATGGTTGAGGGGTAATAACTGTTCCTGAACCTGGTGATGTGGGTCCTGAGGCTCCTGTACCGTCTTCCTGATGGTTGAGGGGTAATAACTGTTCCTGAAACTGGTGCTCTTGGTCCTGAGGCTCCTGTAACCCTTCCTGATGGTTGAGGGGTAATAACTGTTCCTGAACCTGGTGGTCTGGGTCCTGAGGCTCCTGTAACCCTTCCTGATGGTTGAGGGGTAATAACTGTTCCTGAACCTGGTGGTGTTGGTCCTTAGGCTCCTGTACCTCCTTCCTGATGGTTGAGGGGTAATAACTGTCCCTGATCCTGGTGGTGTGGGTCCTGAGGCTCCTGTACCTCCTTCCAAACAGTTGAGGGGTAATAACTGTTCCTGAACCTGGTGATGTGGGTCCTGAGGCTCCGGTACCTCCTTCCTGATGGTTGAGGGGTAATAACTGTTCCTGAACCTGGTGGTGTGGGTCCTGAGGGTCCTGTACCTCCTTCGTCATGGTTGAGGGGTAATAACTGTTCCTGAACCTAGTGGTGTGGGTCCTGAGGCTCCTGTACCGTCTTCCTGATGGTTGAGGGGTAATAACTGTTCCTGAACCTGGTGGTGTGGGTCCTGAGGCTCCTGTACCTCCTTCCTGATGGTTGAGGGGTAATAACTGTTCCTGAACATGGTTGTGTGGGTCGTGGGCTCCTGTACCTCCTTCCTGATGGTTGAGGGGTAATGACTGTTCCTGAACCTGGTGCTCTTGGTCCTGAGGCTCCTGTAACCCTTCCTGATGGTTGAGGGGTAATAACTGTTCCTGAACCTTGCGGTGTAGGTCCTGAGGCTCCTGTACCTCCTTCCTGATGGTTGAGGAGTAATAACGGTTCCTAAACATGGTGGTGTTGGTCCTGAGGCTTCTGTACCTCCTTCCTGATGGTTGAGGGGTAAAAACTGTCCCTGAAACTGGTGGTGTGGGTCCTGAGGCTCCTGTACCTCCTTCCAAATGGTTGAGGGGTGATTACTGTTCCTGAACCTGGTGGTGTGGGTCCTGAGACTCCTGTACCGTCTTCCTGATGGTTGAGGGGTAATAACTGTTCCTGAACCTGGTGCTGTGGGTCCTGAGGCTCCTGTACCTCCGTCCTGATGGTTGAGGGGTAATAACTGTTCCTGAACTTGGTGGTGTGGGTCCTGAGGCTCCTGTACCTCCTTCCTGATGGTTGAGGGGTAATAACTGTTCCTGAACCTGGTGGTCTGGGTCCTGAGGCTCCTGTAACCCTTCCTGATGGTTCAGGGGTAATAACTGTTCCTGAACCTGGTGGTGTGGGTCCTGAGGGTCCTGTAACTCCTTCCTGATGGTTGAGGGGTAATAACTGTTCCTGAACCTGGTGGTGTGGGTCCTGAGGTTCCTGTACCTCCTTCCTGATGGTTGAGGGGTAATAACAGTTCCTGAACTGGTGGTGTGGGTCCTGAGGGTCCTGTACCTCCTTCCTGATGGTTGAAGGGTAATAACTGTCCCTGAACCTGGTGGTGTGGGTCCTGAGGCTCCTGTACCTCCTTCCAAATGGTTGAGGGGTAATAACTATTCCTGAACCTGGTGGTGTGGGTCCTGAGGCTCCTGTAACCCTTCCTGATGGTTGAGGGGTAAAAACTGTCCCTGAACCTGGTGGTGTGGGTCCTGAGGCTCCTGTACCTCCTTCCAAACAGTTGAGGGGTAATAACTGTTCCTGAACCTGGTGATGTGGGTCCTGAGGCTCCTGTACCGTCTTCCTGATGGTTGAGGGGTAATAACTGTTCCTGAACCTGGTGGTGTGGGTCCTGAGGCTCCTGTACCTCCTTCCTGATGGTTGAGGGGTAATAACTGTTCCTGAACATGGTTGTGTGGGTCGTGGGCTCCTGTACCTCCTTCCTGATGGTTGAGGGGTAATGACTGTTCCTGAACCTGGTGCTCTTGGTCCTGAGGCTCCTGTAACCCTTCCTGATGGTTGAGGGGTAATAACTGTTCCTGAACCTTGCGGTGTAGGTCCTGAGGCTCCTGTACCTCCTTCCTGATGGTTGAGGAGTAATAACGGTTCCTAAACATGGTGGTGTTGGTCCTGAGGCTTCTGTACCTCCTTCCTGATGGTTGAGGGGTAAAAACTGTCCCTGAAACTGGTGGTGTGGGTCCTGAGGCTCCTGTACCTCCTTCCAAATGGTTGAGGGGTAATAACTGTTCCTGAACCTGGTGGTGTGGGTCCTGAGGCTCCTGTACCGTCTTCCTGATGGTTGAGGGGTAATAACTGTTCCTCAACCTGGTGGTGTGGGTCCTGAGGCTCCTGTACCTCCGTCCTGATGATTGAGGGGTAATAACTGTTCCTGAACCTGGTGGTGTGGGTCCTGAGGCTCCTGTACCTCCTTCCTGATGGTTGAGGGGTAATAACTGTTCCTGAACCTGGTGGTCTGGGTCCTGAGGCTCCTGTAACCCTTCCTGATGGTTCAGGGGTAATAACTGTTCCTGAACCTGGTGGTGTGGGTCCTGAGGGTCCTGTAACTCCTTCCTGATGGTTGAGGGGTAATAACTGTTCCTGAACCTGGTGGTGTGGGTACTGAGGTTCCTGTACCTCCTTCCTGATGGTTGAGTGGTAATTACAGTTCCTGAACCTGGTGGTGTGGGTCCTGAGGGTCCTGTACCTCCTTCCTGATGGTTGAGGGGTAATAACTGTCCCTGAACCTGGTGGTGTGGGTCCTGAGGCTCCTGTACCTCCTTCCAAATGGTTGAGGGGTAATAACTATTCCTGAACCTGGTGGTGTGGGTCCTGAGGCTCCTGTAACCCTTCCTGATGGTTGAGGGGTAAAAACTGTTCCTGAACCTGGTGATGTGGGTCCTGAGGGTCCTGTACCTCCTTCCTGATGGTTGAGGGGTAATAACTGTTCCTGAACCTGGTGGTGTGGGTCCTGAGGCTCCTGTACCTCCTTCCTGATGGTTGAGGGGTAATAACTGTCCCTGAACTGGTGCTGTGGTTCCTGAGGCTCCTGTAACCCTTCCTTATGGTTGAGGGGTAATAACTGTACCTGAACCTGGTAGTGTGGGTCCTGAGGCTCCTGTACCTCCTCCCTGATGGTTGAGGGGTAATAACTGTTCCTGGACCTGGTGGTGTGGGTCCTGAGGCTCCTGTAACCCTTCCTGATGGTTGAGGGGTAATAACTGTTCCTGAATCTGGTGGTGTGGGTCCTGTGGGTCCTGTACCTCCTTCCTGATGGTTGAGGGGTAATAACTGTTCCTGAACCTGGTGGTGTGGGTCCTGAGGTTCCTGTACCTCCTTTCTGATGGTTGAGGGGTAATAACTGTTCCTGAACCTGGTGGTGTGGGTCCTGAGGGTCCTGAACCTCCTTCCTGATGGTTGAGGGGTAATAACTGTTCCTGAACCTGGTGGTGTGGGTCCAGAGACTCCTGTACCTCCTTTCTGATGGTTGAGGGGTAATAACTGTTCCTGAACCTGGTGGTGTGGGTCCAGAGGCTCCTGTACCTCCTTTCTGATGGTTGAGGGGTAATAACTGTTCCTGAACCTGGCGGTGTGGGTCCTGAGCCTCCTGTACCTCCTTCCTGATGGTTGAGGAGTAATAACGGTTCCTAAACATGGTGGTGTTGGTCCTGAGGATTCTGTACCTCCTTCCTGATGGTTGAGGGGTAAAAACTGTCCCTGAAACTGGTGGTGTGGGTCCTGAGGCTCCTGTACCTCCTTCCAAATGGTTGAGGGGTAATAACTGTTCCTGAACCTGGTGGTGTGGGTCCTGAGGCTCCTGTACCGTCTTCCTGATGGTTGAGGGGTAATAACTATTCCTCAACCTGGTTGTGTGGGTCCTGAGGCTCCTGTACCTCCTTCCTGATGGTTGAGGGGTAATAACTGTTCCTGATCCTGATTGTGTGGGACGTGGGCTTCTGTACCTCCTTCCTGATGGTTGAGGGGTAATAACTGTTCCTGAAACTGGTGGTCTGGGTCCTGAGGCTCCTGTAACCCTTCCTGATGGTTGAGGGGTAATAACTGCTCCTGAACCTGGTGGTGTTGCTCCTGAGGCTCCTGTACCTCCTTCCTGATGGTTGAGGGGTAATAACTGTCCCTGAACCTGGTGGTGTGGGTCCTGAGGCTCCTGTACCTCCTTCCAAACGGTTGAGGGGTAATAACTGTTCCTGAACCTGGTGATGTGGGTCCTGAGGCTCCTGTACCGTCTTCCTGATGGTTGAGGGGTAATAACTGTTCCTGAACCTGGTGGTGTGGGTCCTGAGGCTCCTGTACCTCCTTCCTGATGGTTGAGGGGTAATAACTGTTCCTGAACATGGTTGTGTGGGTCGTGGGCTCCTGTACCTCCTTCCTGATGGTTGAGGGGTAATAACTGTTCCTGAACCTGGTGCTCTTGGTCCTGAGGCTCCTGTAACCCTTCCTGATGGTTGAGGGGTAATAACTGTTCCTGAACCTGGTGGTCTGGGTCCTGAGGCTCCTGTAACCCTTCCTGATGGTTGAGGGGTAATAACTGTTCCTGAACCTGGTGGTGTTGGTCCTTAGTCTCCTGTACCTCCTTCCTGATGGTTGAGGGGTAATAACTGTCCCTGAACCTGGTGGTGTGGGTCCTGAGGCTCCTGTACCTCCTTCCAAACAGTTGAGGGGTAATAACTGTTCCTGAACCTGGTGATGTGGGTCCTGAGGCTCCTGTACCGTCTTCCTGATGGTTGAGGGGTAATAACTGTTCCTGAACCTGGTGGTGTGGGTCCTGAGGCTCCTGTACCTCCTTCCTGATGGTTGAGGGGTAATAACTGTTCCTGAACATGGTTGTGTGGGTCGTGGGCTCCTGTACCTCCTTCCTGATGGTTGAGGGGTAATAACTGTTCCTGAACCTGGTGCTCTTGGTCCTGAGGCTCCTGTAACCCTTCCTGATGGTTGAGGGGTAATAACTGTTCCTGAACCTTGCGGTGTAGGTCCTGAGGCTCCTGTATCTCCTTCCTGATGGTTGAGGAGTAATAACGGTTCCTAAACATGGTGGTGTTGGTCCTGAGGCTTCTGTACCTCCTTCCTGATGGTTGAGGGGTAAAAACTGTCCCTGAAACTGGTGGTGTGGGTCCTGAGGCTCCTGTATCTCCTTCCAAATGGTTGAGGGGTAATAACTGTTCCTGAACCTGGTGGTGTGGGTCCTGAGGCTCCTGTACCGTCTTCCTGATGGTTGACGGGTAATAACTGTTACTCAACCTGGTGGTGTGGGTCCTGAGGCTCCTGTACCTCCGTCCTGATGGTTGAGGGGTAATAACTGTTCCTGAACTTGGTGGTGTGGGTCCTGAGGCTCCTGTACCTCCTTCCTGATGGTTGAGAGGTAATAACTGTTCCTGAACCTGGTGGAATGGGTCCTGAGGCTCCTGTAACCCTTCCTGATGGTTCAGGGGTAATAACTGTTCCTGAACCTGGTGGTGTGGGTCCTGAGGGTCCTGTAACTCCTTCCAAATGGTTGAGGGGTAATAACTGTTCCTGAACCTGGTGGTGTGGGTCCTGAGGTTCCTGTACCTCCTTCCTGATGGTTGAGGGGTAATAACAGTTCCTGAACCTGGTGGTGTGGGTCCTGAGGGTCCTGTACCTCCTTCCTGATGGTTGAGGGGTAATAACTGTCCCTGAACCTGGTGGTGTGGGTCCTGAGACTCCTGTACCTCCTTCCAAATGGTTGAGGGGTAATAACTATTCCCGAACCTGGTGGTGTGGGTCCTGAGGCTCCTGTAACCCTTCCTGATGGTTGAGGGGTAAAAACTGTTCCTGAACCTGGTGATGTGGGTCCTGAGGGTCCTGTACCTCCTTCCTGATGGTTGAGGGGTAATAACTGTTCCTGAACCTGGTGGTGTGGGTCCTGAAGCTCCTGTACCTCCTTCCTGATGGTTGAGGGGTAATAACTGTCCCTGAACTGGTGCTGTGGGTCCTGAGGCTCCTGTAACCCTTCCTTATGGTTGAGGGGTAATAACTGTTCCTGAACCTGGTGGTGTGTGTCCTGAGGCTCCTGTACCTCCTCCCTGATGGTTGAGGGGTAATAACTGTTCCTGGACCTGGTGGTGTGGGTCCTGAGGCTCCTGTAACCCTTCCTGATGGTTGAGGGGTAATAACTGTTCCTGAATCTGGTGGTGTGGGTCCAGAGGCTCCTGTACCTCCTTTCTGATGGTTGAGGGGTAATAACTGTTCCTGAACCTGGCGGTGTGGGTCCTGAGGCTCCTGTACCTCCTTCCTGATGGTTGAGGAGTAATAACGGTTCCTAAACATGGTGGTGTTGGTCCTGAGGATTCTGTACCTGCTTCCTGATGGTTGAGGGGTAAAAACTGTCCCTGAAACTGGTGGTGTGGGTCCTGAGGCTCCTGTACCTCCTTCCAAATGGTTGAGGGGTAATAACTGTTCCTGAACCTGGTGGTGTGGGTCCTGAGACTCCTGTACCGTCTTCCTGATGGTTGAGGGGTAATAACTGTTCCTCAACCTGGTGGTGTGGGTCCTGAGGCTCCTGTACCTCCTTCCTGATGGTTGAGGGGTAATAACTGTTCCTGATCCTGATTGTGTGGGACGTGGGCTTCTGAACCTCCTTCCTGATGGTTGAGGGGTAATAACTGTTCCTGAACCTGGTGGTCTGGGTCCTGAGGCTCCTGTAACCCTTCCTGATGGTTCAGGGGTAATAACTGTTCCTGAACCTGGTGGTGTGGGTCCTGAGAGTCCTGTAACTCCTTCCTGATGGTTGAGGGGTAATAACTGTTCCTGAACCTGGTGGTGTGGGTCCTGAGGTTCCTGTACCTCCTTCCTGATGGTTGAGGGGTAATAACAGTTCCTGAACCAGGTGGTGTGGGTCCTGAGGGTCCTGTACCTCCTTCCTGATGGTTGAGGGGTAATAACCGTCCCTGAACCTGGTGGTGTGGGTCCTGAGGCTCCTGTACCTCCTTCCAAATGGTTGAGGGGTAATAACTATTCCTGAACCTGGTGGTGTGGGTCCTGAGGCTCCTGTACCTCCTTTCTGATGGTTGAGGGGTAATAACTGTTCCTGAACATGGTTGTGTGGGTCCTGAGGCTCCTGTAACCCTTCCTGATGGTTGAGGGGTAAAAACTGTTCCTGAACCTAGTGATGTGGGTCCTGAGGGTCCTGTACCTCCTTCCTGATGGTTGAGCGGTAATAACTGTTCCTGAACCTGGTGGTGTGGGTCCTGAGGCTCCTGTACCTCCTTCCTGATGGTTGAGGGGTAATAACTGTCCCTGAACTGGTGCTGTGGGTCCTGAGGCTCCTGTAACCCTTCCTTATGGTTGAGGGGTAATAACTGTTCCTGAACCTGGTGGTGTGGGTCCTGAGGCTCCTGTACCTCCTCCCTGATGGTTGAGGGGTAATAACTGTTCCTCAACCTGGTGGTGTGGGTCCTGAGGCTCCTGTAACCCTTCCTGATGGTTGAGGGGTAATAACTGTTCCTGAATCTGGTGGTGTGGGTCCTGTGGGTCCTGTACCTCCTTCCTGATGGTTGAGGGGTAATAACTGTTCCTGAACCTGGTGGTGTGGGTCCTGAGGTTCCTGTACCTCCTTTCTGATGGTTGAGGGGTAATAACTGTTCCTGAACCTGGTGCTGTGGGTCCTGAGGGTCCTGTCCCTCCTCCCTGATGGTTGAGGGGTAATAACTGTTCCTGAACCTGGTGGTGTGGGTCCAGAGGCTCCTGTACCTCCTTTCGGATGGTTGAGGGGTAATAACTGTTCCTGAACCTGGTGGTGTGGGTCCTGAGGCTCCTGTACCTCCTCCCTGATGGTTGAGGGGTAATAACTGTTCCTGAACCTGGTGGTGTGGGTCCTGAGGCTCCTGTAACCCTTCCTGATGGTTGAGGGGTAATAACTGTTCCTGAACCTGGTGCTGTGGGTCCTGAGGGTCCTGTACCTCCTTCCTGATGGTTGACGGGTAATAACTGTTCCTGAACCTGGTGGTGTGGGTCCAGAGGCTCCTGTACCTCCTTTCTGATGGTTGAGGGGTAATAACTGTTCCTGAAACTGGTGGTGTGGGTCCAGAGGCTCCTGTACCTCCTTTCTGATGGTTGAGGGGTAATAACTGTTCCTGAACCTGGCGGTGTGGGTCCTGAGGCTCCTGTACCTCCTTCCTGATGGTTGAGGAGTAATAACGGTTCCTAAACATGGTGGTGTTGGTCCTGAGGCTTCTGTACCTCCTTCCTGATGGTTGAGGGGTAAAAACTGTCCCTGAAACTGGTGTTGTGGGTCCTGAGGCTCCTGTACCTCCTTCCAAATGGTTGAGGGGTAATAACTGTTCCTGAACCTGGTGGTGTGGGTCCTGAGGCTCCTGTACCGTCTTCCTGATGGTTGAGGGGTAATAACTGTTCCTCAACCTGGTGGTGTGGGTCCTGAGGCTCCTGTACCTCCTTCCTGATGGTTGAGGGGTAAAAACTGTCCCTGAAACTGGTGGTGTGGGTCCTGAGGCTCCTGTACCTCCTTCCAAATGGTTGAGGGGTAATAACTGTTCCTGAACCTGGTTGTGTGGGACGTGGGCTTCTGTACCTGCTTCCTGATGGTTGAGGGGTAATAACTGTTCCTGAACCTGGTGGTCTGGGTCCTGAGGCTCCTGTAACCCTTCCTGATGGTTCAGGGGTAATAACTGTTCCTGCACCTGGTGGTATGGGTCCTGAGAGTCCTGTAACTCCTTCCTGATGGTTGAGGGGTAATAACTGTTCCTGAACCTGGTGGTGTGGGTCCTGAGGTTCCTGTACCTCCTTCCTGATGGTTGAGGGGTAATAACAGTTCCTGAACCTGGTGGTGTGGGTCCTGAGGGTCCTGTACCTCCTTCCTGATGGTTGAGGGGTAATAACTGTCCCTGAACTTGGTGGTGTGGGTCCTGAGGCTCCTGTACCTCCTTCCAAATGGTTGAGGGGTAATAACTATTCCTGAACCTGGTGGTGTGGGTCCTGAGGCTCCTGTACCTCCTTTCTGATAGTTGAGGGGTAATAACTGTTCCTAAACATGGTGGTGTGGGTCCTGAGGCTCCTGTAACCCTTCCTGATGGTTGAGGGGTAAAAACTGTTCCTGAACCTGGTGATGTGGGTCCTGAGGGTCCTGTACCTCCTTCCTGATGGTTGAGGGGTAATAACTGTTCCTGAACAAGGTGGTGTGGGTCCTGAGGCTCCTGTACCTCCTTCCTGATGGTTGAGGGGTAATAACTGTCCCTGAACTGGTGCTGTGGATCCTGAGGCTCCTGTAATCCTTCCTTATGGTTGAGGGGTAATAACTGTTCCTGAACCTGGTGGTGTCGGTCCTGAGGCTCCTGTACCTCCTCCCTGATGGTTGAGGGGTAATAACTGTTCCTGAACCTGGTGGTGTGGGTCCTGAGGCTCCTGTAACCCTTCCTGATGGGTGAGGGGTAATAACTGTTCCTGAATCTGGTGGTGTGGGTCCTGTGGGTCCTGTACCTCCTTCCTGATGGTTGAGGGGTAATAACTGTTCCTGAACCTGGTGGTGTGGGTCCTGAGGTTCCTGTACCTCCTTTCTGATGGTTGAGGGGTAATAACTGTTCCTGAACCTGGTGCTGTGGGTCCTGAGGGTCCTGTACCTCCTTCCTGATGGTTGAGGGGTAATAACTGTTCCTGAACCTGGTGGTGTGGGTCCAGAGGCTCCGGTACCTCCGTTCGGATGGTTGAGGGGTAATAACTGTTCCTGAACATGGTGCTGTGGGTCCTGAGGCTCCTGTACCTCCTTCCTGATGGTTGAGGGGTAATAACTGTCCCTGAACCTGGTGGTGTGGGTCCTGAGGCTCCTGTATCTCCTTCCTGATGGTTGAGGGGTAATAACTCTCCCTGAACCTGGTGCTGTGGGTCCTGAGACTCCTGTACCTCCTTCCTGATGGTTGAGGGGTAATATTGTTCCTCAACCTGGTGTTGTGGGTCCTTAGGCTCCTGTACCGTCTTCCTGATGGATGAGGGGTAATAACTGTTCCTGAACCTGGTAGTGTGGGTCCTGAGGGTCCTGTACCTCCTTCCTGATGGTTGAGGGGGGTTATAACTGTTCCTGAACCTGGTGGTGTGGGTCCTGAGGGTCCTGTACCTCCTTCCTGATGGTTGGGGGTAATAAATTTTCCTGAACCTGGTGGTGTGGGTCCTGAGGCTCCTGTACCACCTTCCTGATGGTTGAGGGGTAATAACTGTTCCTGAACCTGGTGGTGTGGGTCCTGAGGCTCCTGTACCGTCTTCCTGATGGTTGAGGGATAATAACTGTTCCTGAACCTGGTGGTGTGGGTCCTGAGGCTCCTGTACCTCCTTCCTCATGGTTGAGGGGCAATAACTGTCCCTGAACCTGGTGATGTGGGTCCTGAGGCTCCTGTACCGTCTTCCAGATGGTTGAGTGGTAATAACTATTCCTGAACCTGGTGGTGTGGGTCCTGAGGCTCCTGTACCTCCTTCCTGATGGTTGAGGGGTAATAACTGTTCCTGAACTCGGTGGTGTGGGTCCTGAGGCTCCAGTACCTCCTTCCTGATGGTTGAGGGGTAATAACTGTTCCTGAACCTTGTGATGTGGGTCCTAAGGCTCCTGTACCGCCTTCCTGATGGTTCAAGGGTAATAACTGTTCCTGAACCTGGTGGTGTGGGTCCTGAGGCTCCTGTACCTCCTTCCTGATGGTTGAGGGGGTAATAACTGTTCCTGAACCCGGTGGTGTGCATCCTGAGGCTCCTGTACCTCCTCTCTGATGGCTAAGGGGTAATAACTGTCCCTGAACCTGGTGGTGTGGGTCCTGAGGTTCCTGTACCTCCTTCCTGATGGTTGTGGGGTAATAACTGTTCCTGAACCTGGTGGTATGGGTCCTGAGGCTCCTGTACCGTCTTCCTGATGGTTGAGGGGTAATAACTGTTTCTGAAGCTGGTGGTGTGGGTCCTGAGGTTCCTGTACCTCCTTCCTGATGGTTGAGGGATAATAACTATACCTGAACCTGGTGGTGTGGGTCCTGAGGCTCCTGTACCTCCTTCCTGATGGTTGAGGGGTAATAACTTCCTGAACCTGGTGGTGTGGGTCCTGAGGCACCTGTACCGTCTTCCTGATGGTTGAGGGGTAATAACTGTTCCTGAACCTGGTGGTGTGGGTCCTGTGGCACCTGTACCGTCTTCAGGATGGTTGAGGGGTAATAACAGTCCCTGAACTGGTGCTGTGGGTCCTGAGGCTCCTGTAACCCTTCCTGATGGTTGAGGGGTAATAACTGTTCCTGAACCTGGTGGTGTGGGTCCTGAGGCTCCTGTACATCCTCCCTGATGGTTGAGGGGTAATAACTGTTCCTGAACCTGGTGGTTTTGGTCCTGAGGTTCCTGTAACCCTTCCTGATGGTTGAGGGGTAATAACTGTTCCTGAATCTGCTGGTGTGGGTCCTGTGGGTCCTGTACCTCCTTCCTGATGGTTGAGGGGTAATAACTGTTCCTGAACCTGGTGGTGTGGGTCCTGAGGTTCCTGTACCTCCTTTCTGACGGTTGAGGGGTAATAACTGTTCCTGAACCTGGTGCTGTGGGTCCTGAGGGTCCTGTACCTCCTTCCTGATGGTTGAGGGGTAATAACTGTTCCTGAACCTGGTTGTGTGGGTCGTGGGCTTCTGTACCTCCTTCCTGATGGTTGAGGGGTAATAACTGTTCCTGAACCTGGTGGTCTGGATCCTGAGGCTCCTGTAACCCTTCCTGATGGTTCAGGGGTAATAACTGTTCCTGAACCTGGTGGAGTGGGTCCTGAGGGTCCTGTACCTCCTTCCTGATCGTTGAGGGGTAATAACTGTTCCTGAACCTGCTGCTGTGGGTCATGAGGTTCCTGTACCTCGTTCCTGATGGTTGAGGGGTAATAACAGTTCCAGAACCTGGTGGTGTGGGTCCTGAGGGTCCTGTACCTCCTTCCTGATGGTTGAGGGGTAATAACTGTCCCTGAACCTGGTGGTGTGGGTCCTGAGGCTCCTGAACCTCCTTCCAAATGGTTGAGGGGTAATAACTATTCCTGAACCTGGTGGTGTGGGTCCTGAGGCTCCTGTACCTCCTTTCTGATGGTTGAGGGGTAATAACTGTTCCTGAACATGGTGGTGTGGGTCCTGAGGCTGCTGTAACCCTTCCTGATGGTTGAGGGGTAAAAACTGTTCCTGAACCTGGTGATGTGGGTCCTGAGGGTCCTGTACCTCCTTCCTGATGGTTGAGGGGTAATAACTGTTCCTGAACCTGGTGGTGTGGGTCCTGAGGCTCCTGTACCTCCTCCCTGATGGTTGAGGGGTAATAACTGTTCCTGAACCTGGTGGTGTGGGTCCTGAGGATCCTGTAACCCTTCCTGATGGTTGAGGGGTAATAACTGTTCCTGAATCAGCTGGTATGGGTCCTGTGGGTCCTGTACCTCCTTCCTGATGGTTGAGGGGTAATAACTGTTCCTGAACCTGGTGGTGTGGGTCCTGAGGTTCCTGTACCTCCTTTCTGATGGTTGAGGGGTAATAACTGTTCCTGAACCTGGTGCTGTGGGTCCTGAGGTTCCTGTACCTCCTTCCTGATGGTTGAGGGGTAATAACTGTTGCTGAACCTGGTGGTGTGGGTCCAGAGGCTCCTGTACCTCCTTCCTGATGGTTGAGGGGTAATAACTGTCCCTGAACTGGTGCTGTGGGTCCTAAGGCTCCTGTAACCCTTCCTTATGGTTCAGGGGTAATAACTGTTCCTGAACCTGGTGGTGTGGGTCCTGAGGCTCCTGTACCTCCTCCCTGATGGTTGAGGGGTAATAACTGTTCCTGAACCTGGTGGTGTGGGTCCTGAGGTTCCTGTACCTCCTTCCTGATGGTTGAGGGGTAATAACAGTTCCTGAACCTGGTGGTGTGGGTCCTGAGGGTCCTGTACCTCCTTCCTGATGGTTGAGGGGTAATAACTGTCCCTGAACTTGGTGGTGTGGGTCCTGAGGCTCCTGTACCTCCTTCCAAATGGTTGAGGGGTAATAACTATTCCTGAACCTGGTGGTGTGGGTCCTGAGGCTCCTGTACCTCCTTTCTGATAGTTGAGGGGTAATAACTGTTCCTAAACATGGTGGTGTGGGTCCTGAGGCTCCTGTAACCCTTCCTGATGGTTGAGGGGTAAAAACTGTTCCTGAACCTGGTGATGTGGGTCCTGAGGGTCCTGTACCTCCTTCCTGATGGTTGAGGGGTAATAACTGTTCCTGAACAAGGTGGTGTGGGTCCTGAGGCTCCTGTACCTCCTTCCTGATGGTTGAGGGGTAATAACTGTCCCTGAACTGGTGCTGTGGATCCTGAGGCTCCTGTAATCCTTCCTTATGGTTGAGGGGTAATAACTGTTCCTGAACCTGGTGGTGTCGGTCCTGAGGCTCCTGTACCTCCTCCCTGATGGTTGAGGGGTAATAACTGTTCCTGAACCTGGTGGTGTGGGTCCTGAGGCTCCTGTAACCCTTCCTGATGGGTGAGGGGTAATAACTGTTCCTGAATCTGGTGGTGTGGGTCCTGTGGGTCCTGTACCTCCTTCCTGATGGTTGAGGGGTAATAACTGTTCCTGAACCTGGTGGTGTGGGTCCTGAGGTTCCTGTACCTCCTTTCTGATGGTTGAGGGGTAATAACTGTTCCTGAACCTGGCGGTGTGGGTCCTGAGGCTCCTGTACCTCCTTCCTGATGGTTGAGGAGTAATAACGGTTCCTAAACATGGTGGTGTTGGTCCTGAGGCTTCTGTACCTCCTTCCTGATGGTTGAGGGGTAAAAACTGTCCCTGAAACTGGTGTTGTGGGTCCTGAGGCTCCTGTACCTCCTTCCAAATGGTTGAGGGGTAATAACTGTTCCTGAACCTGGTGGTGTGGGTCCTGAGGCTCCTGTACCGTCTTCCTGATGGTTGAGGGGTAATAACTGTTCCTCAACCTGGTGGTGTGGGTCCTGAGGCTCCTGTACCTCCTTCCTGATGGTTGAGGGGTAAAAACTGTCCCTGAAACTGGTGGTGTGGGTCCTGAGGCTCCTGTACCTCCTTCCAAATGGTTGAGGGGTAATAACTGTTCCTGAACCTGGTTGTGTGGGACGTGGGCTTCTGTACCTGCTTCCTGATGGTTGAGGGGTAATAACTGTTCCTGAACCTGGTGGTCTGGGTCCTGAGGCTCCTGTAACCCTTCCTGATGGTTCAGGGGTAATAACTGTTCCTGCACCTGGTGGTATGGGTCCTGAGAGTCCTGTAACTCCTTCCTGATGGTTGAGGGGTAATAACTGTTCCTGAACCTGGTGGTGTGGGTCCTGAGGTTCCTGTACCTCCTTCCTGATGGTTGAGGGGTAATAACAGTTCCTGAACCTGGTGGTGTGGGTCCTGAGGGTCCTGTACCTCCTTCCTGATGGTTGAGGGGTAATAACTGTCCCTGAACTTGGTGGTGTGGGTCCTGAGGCTCCTGTACCTCCTTCCAAATGGTTGAGGGGTAATAACTATTCCTGAACCTGGTGGTGTGGGTCCTGAGGCTCCTGTACCTCCTTTCTGATAGTTGAGGGGTAATAACTGTTCCTAAACATGGTGGTGTGGGTCCTGAGGCTCCTGTAACCCTTCCTGATGGTTGAGGGGTAAAAACTGTTCCTGAACCTGGTGATGTGGGTCCTGAGGGTCCTGTACCTCCTTCCTGATGGTTGAGGGGTAATAACTGTTCCTGAACAAGGTGGTGTGGGTCCTGAGGCTCCTGTACCTCCTTCCTGATGGTTGAGGGGTAATAACTGTCCCTGAACTGGTGCTGTGGATCCTGAGGCTCCTGTAATCCTTCCTTATGGTTGAGGGGTAATAACTGTTCCTGAACCTGGTGGTGTCGGTCCTGAGGCTCCTGTACCTCCTCCCTGATGGTTGAGGGGTAATAACTGTTCCTGAACCTGGTGGTGTGGGTCCTGAGGCTCCTGTAACCCTTCCTGATGGGTGAGGGGTAATAACTGTTCCTGAATCTGGTGGTGTGGGTCCTGTGGGTCCTGTACCTCCTTCCTGATGGTTGAGGGGTAATAACTGTTCCTGAACCTGGTGGTGTGGGTCCTGAGGTTCCTGTACCTCCTTTCTGATGGTTGAGGGGTAATAACTGTTCCTGAACCTGGTGCTGTGGGTCCTGAGGGTCCTGTACCTCCTTCCTGATGGTTGAGGGGTAATAACTGTTCCTGAACCTGGTGGTGTGGGTCCAGAGGCTCCGGTACCTCCGTTCGGATGGTTGAGGGGTAATAACTGTTCCTGAACCTGCTGCTGTGGGTCATGAGGTTCCTGTACCTCGTTCCTGATGGTTGAGGGGTAATAACAGTTCCAGAACCTGGTGGTGTGGGTCCTGAGGGTCCTGTACCTCCTTCCTGATGGTTGAGGGGTAATAACTGTCCCTGAACCTGGTGGTGTGGGTCCTGAGGCTCCTGAACCTCCTTCCAAATGGTTGAGGGGTAATAACTATTCCTGAACCTGGTGGTGTGGGTCCTGAGGCTCCTGTACCTCCTTTCTGATGGTTGAGGGGTAATAACTGTTCCTGAACATGGTGGTGTGGGTCCTGAGGCTGCTGTAACCCTTCCTGATGGTTGAGGGGTAAAAACTGTTCCTGAACCTGGTGATGTGGGTCCTGAGGGTCCTGTACCTCCTTCCTGATGGTTGAGGGGTAATAACTGTTCCTGAACCTGGTGGTGTGGGTCCTGAGGCTCCTGTACCTCCTCCCTGATGGTTGAGGGGTAATAACTGTTCCTGAACCTGGTGGTGTGGGTCCTGAGGATCCTGTAACCCTTCCTGATGGTTGAGGGGTAATAACTGTTCCTGAATCAGCTGGTATGGGTCCTGTGGGTCCTGTACCTCCTTCCTGATGGTTGAGGGGTAATAACTGTTCCTGAACCTGGTGGTGTGGGTCCTGAGGTTCCTGTACCTCCTTTCTGATGGTTGAGGGGTAATAACTGTTCCTGAACCTGGTGCTGTGGGTCCTGAGGTTCCTGTACCTCCTTCCTGATGGTTGAGGGGTAATAACTGTTGCTGAACCTGGTGGTGTGGGTCCAGAGGCTCCTGTACCTCCTTCCTGATGGTTGAGGGGTAATAACTGTCCCTGAACTGGTGCTGTGGGTCCTAAGGCTCCTGTAACCCTTCCTTATGGTTCAGGGGTAATAACTGTTCCTGAACCTGGTGGTGTGGGTCCTGAGGCTCCTGTACCTCCTCCCTGATGGTTGAGGGGTAATAACTGTTCCTGAACCTGGTGGTGTGGGTCCTGAGGTTCCTGTACCTCCTTCCTGATGGTTGAGGGGTAATAACAGTTCCTGAACCTGGTGGTGTGGGTCCTGAGGGTCCTGTACCTCCTTCCTGATGGTTGAGGGGTAATAACTGTCCCTGAACTTGGTGGTGTGGGTCCTGAGGCTCCTGTACCTCCTTCCAAATGGTTGAGGGGTAATAACTATTCCTGAACCTGGTGGTGTGGGTCCTGAGGCTCCTGTACCTCCTTTCTGATAGTTGAGGGGTAATAACTGTTCCTAAACATGGTGGTGTGGGTCCTGAGGCTCCTGTAACCCTTCCTGATGGTTGAGGGGTAAAAACTGTTCCTGAACCTGGTGATGTGGGTCCTGAGGGTCCTGTACCTCCTTCCTGATGGTTGAGGGGTAATAACTGTTCCTGAACAAGGTGGTGTGGGTCCTGAGGCTCCTGTACCTCCTTCCTGATGGTTGAGGGGTAATAACTGTCCCTGAACTGGTGCTGTGGATCCTGAGGCTCCTGTAATCCTTCCTTATGGTTGAGGGTAATAACTGTTCCTGAACCTGGTGGTGTCGGTCCTGAGGCTCCTGTACCTCCTCCCTGATGGTTGAGGGGTAATAACTGTTCCTGAACCTGGTGGTGTGGGTCCTGAGGCTCCTGTAACCCTTCCTGATGGGTGAGGGGTAATAACTGTTCCTGAATCTGGTGGTGTGGGTCCTGTGGGTCCTGTACCTCCTTCCTGATGGTTGAGGGGTAATAACTGTTCCTGAACCTGGTGGTGTGGGTCCTGAGGTTCCTGTACCTCCTTTCTGATGGTTGAGGGGTAATAACTGTTCCTGAACCTGGCGGTGTGGGTCCTGAGGCTCCTGTACCTCCTTCCTGATGGTTGAGGAGTAATAACGGTTCCTAAACATGGTGGTGTTGGTCCTGAGGCTTCTGTACCTCCTTCCTGATGGTTGAGGGGTAAAAACTGTCCCTGAAACTGGTGTTGTGGGTCCTGAGGCTCCTGTACCTCCTTCCAAATGGTTGAGGGGTAATAACTGTTCCTGAACCTGGTGGTGTGGGTCCTGAGGCTCCTGTACCGTCTTCCTGATGGTTGAGGGGTAATAACTGTTCCTCAACCTGGTGGTGTGGGTCCTGAGGCTCCTGTACCTCCTTCCTGATGGTTGAGGGGTAAAAACTGTCCCTGAAACTGGTGGTGTGGGTCCTGAGGCTCCTGTACCTCCTTCCAAATGGTTGAGGGGTAATAACTGTTCCTGAACCTGGTTGTGTGGGACGTGGGCTTC